>NC_081420.1:89270470-89489296 GCF_949786415.1 Peromyscus eremicus
GCCTTGAATGCAACCCTTGCAGTTTCTGTAACCACCTTTTACATCCTATTGTAAAGGGACTCTTAAAATGACATAATAGGGCAACACTTAAACGAAAATTATTTCAATTTGAGGGACTTGATTTAAAGTTCAGTTTTCCTTTTGGTGGGGGCCGGTTTTATGTGTATTGACTTCCAGTAAAGAAGTATACATCACTCCTAATTAACTTTTAAACACTGCCAAGTCTTTGGCGTTTATTAAGTAGACCCAGAAAAATAGAGCATCTCTTCTCTAGAAGTCCAGCCATTGACTGAGATAAACAAGGCACCTAGCGATAAGAATTGCCACACTTAGAGCCTTCTGGAATACCGGATTGCTTGTGGGATGTTGAAAGGGAGAACAATTGGTTATGTTGGACAAGCACAAGGATTAGTGTTCTCAATTTGCCTCACTCACTCACTGAGCATATGTTATGGATCTGGCTTTGACAACCCAATCATGAGGAATAATTGCCATCATCACGGCACTTAAACATTTCAGTCATTGTTCTAAGTGTTTTTCAGGTACCTCATTCTGTTACCATGGCACCCGAATGAGGCTGAGGCTCTGATGAACCCATTTCACAGCCAAGGAAACAAGAGCAGAGGGCACATTCAGTGTTTGGATTCTTGCCAAATTTGGCCACATCATTTTTTTAGTGCGTCGGCCTGGTGCTAATCCCTGAGCTCAGGGGCTTAGAATGGAGATGGACCCAAGCACAAAAAAGACATAGTTGACATTTACTGGAGAAGATTGAGCGAGGCTATCCATAAGATAAAGGTAGAGGGAAAGAACAAACTGGGCAGAGAGGCCTTCAGAGAGGCATTCCCAAAGAAGAGCCATCTAAGGTTGGCCTGAAGTATCTGTGTGTTAGCCAGAGTGCTAGTGCTGGCCAATGAGCATCTGAGATCGTACCGGAAGTGACAGGACAGAGTCTGAAAAGAAAGGCAGCCACTGTGAAGGAGTAGGGAGGCTTGGTTCACCCACGGACACACAGTAGTTTGCTATTAGGGGAGGCAAGTTTCAATGAAGGAGTGACGAGAGAGGACCCTCATTCTATTCATTCATTCATTTATTAAAAACACACAGCCTAAGGACTGACTGTGTGGCAGGCACTTGCTAGGTGCTCAGGGAAGGAGAATGGCTGCATAGAAGGAAGAAAAGCCAGAGGGAGAGTGGAGCGGAGACAGGAGAAGCCTGAGAGGGGGAGGGGCAGAGGAATGGTGAGAGGAAGAAAGCAAGGTGGGAAGAGGCTGTGTTCTCACAGACCTCAGGGAGTTTGCAACTGCAGAACAGAGCCAGGCATTGATCTTGGAAGCAGGGGAAAACATACCATGAGTGGGGAGGGAAGACAGAAAGGAGAGGTACTTGTGTTAGGAGGGGGGCTGCTTTGTGTGTGTGTGTGGGGGGGATCCTTCCTCAGAATAGGAGCAGGGGAGATGTTCAGAGATGACATCTCAGCAGGCGAAGCCGCTTGAAGGCAAGACGTAGTTGGATGGATAACAGAAGCTGCAGAACCACCCACGCTGTACTATGAGGGTCTTTTCAGAGCTGCATCTTCTTTAGCATCTACCAGGTGATGGCAGGTGAGTGGATCAGGTGGAGATACCAAAATGCTCAGATGATTTTGTACCTGAAGACATGCATAGCCTAGGAGTAGGTACCTTGGATTTGGGGTACAGTTTACAAGAAAGGAGATAGGGGTGGCTTCTGATGCACTGTGCATCCTTTGCCTTGTCATGAGGCCCTGTTGGAGCCCACCTAGGCTTCCTAGTGGCTTTACCCAGCAGGACTGCATAAGAGGATGATTGGGCCATGGGTCTGGGTACCACCTACACTTGGTTATATCTAGCAAGGGGGAGGTCTTCTGCCTTGCCCCTTGGCATTGTTATAAAAAGCCCTTTTGACTAAAGTTCTGGGCTGGTGGGTTTTGACCCAGGCCCTCCCAAAGCTATCCTGTGTTTCTGTCTTTCTTATCATCTAGGTATCTCTTTCTATCTAAATATTTCCTACTTCTTCCTGCTCAAGAGTACCCTGGCCGTAAAAGTGGGGGGTGGTCCCCTATAAGGCCCTAACCACCTGAACCAAGGCATCTATGTTCTACAAGTTCTCAGAAAACAGGCTCCTGGATTCTAGATGACCTAGGCATCGTCACTCCAATTTTCCAACCACGGTCAAAATAAATCCCTGCAGGTTTCTTGCTGTTACTTCTGCTCTGACTCCAGCAGGTTCCCTGCATCCTCCAAAGTCCTAAGACTGTAACTCATGAACTCAGAAAGAAAATGAACGGATAATAAGTAAGCAAACAGTGCAAGGACGTATTGGGAAAGGATGATTCTACTTTACATGCAAGCAAATATGTCTCATCATAAAGACTACAGCACAGAGATTTTTCCAGGTAATTCTCTGAAGCTCTGTGTACAAGGTGAACACACAAATATAAATGACTCAGTACAAATGCATGCACTAATGAATGCCTGCATGTGTGTGCAGATACACACACACACACACACACACACACACACACGCATTGCGCACACACACGCATGCACACACACATGCACACACACACGCACACACACACACACATGCGCGCACACACACACACACACACACGCACACGCAGAGGAATGGATATGTGAGCCTGATCATATCTGCTCCAAAGCAAGAGTCTTACCATCTTGAGTTGTCCCAGATTAGCCACCAGCTCCTGGAAATCTCTATCAAGACATCTCAAGAGCCTCTAGCTCACTGTGCAAGGTCTTACTAATATCTTGCTTATCTACTTCTGTCCTACCCAGCCCCATTTATCTCCATCTTCCAGACCAGAATCTTCCAGACACACATCTTCCAGGCACACACTACAACCACCACCACCACCACCACCACCACTCTGATGTTCTCCATCTCTTCTTGATCAGGCAGTGAGAGACAGACAGTTAACGACAGGAAGGTACAGTTTGGTTCAGGCTCATTTTCGTGGTTTGGTCTTATTGTCACCTTCTGCAGCTGGCAAACTGGTTTGTGCCTGGGTGGTTAACCTCTCCACTCACACAATAACTCACAGCCCATCAAAAGACTGGAGATTAAACTGTCTTGGCCAACTCAGCTCTAAGGTGAACTTACATAGCTCATCGAGTATTAGATTCTAGGAAGCCCACTAAAGAACTAGAAATAGCTTTATAATTGAGCTACTAACAAGCCAAAGTCTGGAGATAGGGGTTTCTATTGGACATGATGTCACATGGCCAGGAGAAAGAAGAGAAATACAGTCTTCCATCAAAGGACAGATGTTTCTCACAGCTGAACCTGGACTGTACTATAGTTTGTCTTAGAGAATCTTTATATCTTTAAATATTGATGAATTTTTCTCTCTTGACAATTTACATTTGTGCTTTTCAAAATATGGAACCAGGAACCTAGCCACTATGGTCTCTCTAGTTTGGGTTTCACTGGACGCCATACCTATCACCGTGAGACCCCAGCTTTCTGTGAACCTCATTTACTGCCTCTGCCACATCCCAGTCTCTGGCTCCATCTTACAGCCTCAATCAATAAATTCAGATGAAGCTCTTCATCTGTCCTCTAGAGGTGCCAATCAAACTCTGTTGACCCTCTCTTGCTTGAGGTCATCTGCTACGCCCAGCGGGAAGCCACGGAGCTGTGGGTTCCTGCTCTTAACCTTATTTCCTGTTCTTATCCTTATTTCTTTCAGAGCACGGCGTGACTTGTCCAAGGTAAGAGGAGTGGATATGTGAGCCTGATCATATCTGCTCCAAAGCAAGAGTCTTACCATCTTGAGTTGTCCCAGATTAGCCACCAGCTCCTGGAAATCTCTATCAAGACATCTCAAGAGCCTCTAGCTCACTGTGTAAGGTCTTACTAATATCTTGCTTATCTACTTCTGTCCTACCCAGCCCCATTTATCTCCATCTTCCAGACCGGAATCTTCCAGACACACATCTTGACCCATTCTTCCTTCAAGCCACACTTTGAACATCTGGTTTCCTCCACTGCTTCTATGCAGTTGTAAGCCATGGGCAGTGGCGACACCTAGCCGGAGTAGTATTCTGCCAGCAGAGTATCAGGGGATGTGTGTTTGGATGGGGGAGCCAAGATTTCAATCTCCTTCTTGTCAATTTCAGGTTACAGTTCTTGGCTGAGTCCTCACGTGTGCATATGGTAGGGGAATAACATGACCAACCTCACAGGGAGAGTGTAGAGACGAGAAAAAAAAATCCATTAAAACATATGTTGAGGTTCACACCCCTTAGAAGGTTCCATGAAGTAGGTTCGTGAAAAGAATAGTGGCCAGGATTTTAACCATTCATTCTTTGCTCTACTTGAGTCAACACTTCCAAAGCTTTTCACTGTGTCTGTTCCTCTGTCAAGGATCTACAAAGATCCCTGTTGCTTTTACATGAGTCTAACATCCTTCTTTCTGCTTCCCCACTTTTCCTGTGATTTTCACTCAGTACCACCCCTCCTGCCTCCTCCAGCCCCAAATTCAGAATGCTGAAATGTTGGGTTCCCACTTCAATGGGGAGTACAGGGTGTGCCGGCTAAGCCTGAGGGGACGAACTTGCCTCTGATAGCTGTGACTGCAATGCTCCTAGCTGAGTGACAGGATCAGTCTCAGACTCCTGGGGAGAGATGGAAGCAAGGTGCGCTGGTGGAGCAGTGCTGAACGTGAGCTAGGATTCTCATGTTCTGCTAGTTTCAGCCAAGGGAACGGGGGGGGGGGGAGGTGTCAGAAAAGTACTGAATAGGACCCTGTGGCATTGCAGTCTAGATCATAGCTCCTTCTTCACATTGTCATCACTGTCCCTGTGGAATGTGACCTTTGTGTACATGCTCAATTCCTGACTGTGAGGAGATTGCTTCTCCACCCTGGTCAGAACAGCGGAGTGAGAGCTGACCCTCAGCTACATCCGTGATCGACGTGCTGTGTATTAGGACAAGGGACACCATATTGCATCTCAGACTCCTCACCCATGAGGTGTAGATGATGTTGTGTTCTACCCTTGGCCTGCTGTGGGATGTAAGGAGTGAACAGGGCAGGGGAGGGCTGAGCTCCCAGCACATTACATAAGCATCAGCATTGGTCATTACTGTAGCCCCAGTTAAATGCTAACAGTTACTGCTGCATATATTGTCTCATTTGATCCTCATGAAGACCCTGGGAGGTCCATTACCATCTCTTCTTTATGGATGATAAACTCAAACTAAATGGAGGCTTGGGAGGCACAGCAATTTACCCAAGGTCAAAGAGCTAAGGAGAGATACATCCTGTAGGCAATTAGTCATTTCCCTCAGGAGGTATGACCTCATGGCACATTCCTCACTCTCCAAAGGGATTATCCTTCAAGGGACAGCTCAGGCCAGGATAGGGCAGCACCCAAAAGAGGCCAGAGGCACGGGCTAAGCAGTCAGAATGGCTAGGCACAGATCTCACCAGTAACATTGAGTGACCTTGGACTAGTCTTTCGGTCTTCATAGACCCTCCTCAGTAAGATGGGGATAGTAGCAAGTGCCTCACACTTGATGTATTACATGAGCCAACAATGATAGCACATGAGAAAGGGACCCAGGACACAAAGAGCCCAGGCTTCTTGACCTCTCCCTTCTCCAGGGGCACACAGCGTCCCTCACTTTCACATCCCTGAAACAGCATCCCTACATGGCATCATTTTCCCTTCCCATAGGACACTAGGGCAATTCATGCAGAGTTATAGTGTGAATATGAAATGTCCCTCCCAGGTCCATATGTTGACTACTTGGTCACCAGCTGGTGATGCTATTTCAGAATTTTCTGGATTCATTAGGAAGTGAGAACTAATTGGAGGAAGTAGGCCACTAGGGGCATGCCTTTGATGGTTCTGCCTTGTCCCCCGCCCTATCTCTTCTGTATCTCATATTCCATATGCTGCCATAGCCAAGATGCTCTCACCTCACCATAGGCCCAGGATCAGCCAAGCCAAACTATCTGCAGTGAGATCTCTGAAGCAGTGACCCTAAGTTAACCTTCCCTCCTTTACATTGTTCTTATGGGTACTTTAGTTACAGTAAGTTACAAGACTCCTACTTACTGATAACCTCCTGTAGCCTCACCCTGGCCAGTCACACACACTAGTGCCTTTTAAAACACTGACTCAGGGCTGGTGAGATGTCACCCTGCCTGCCATGTGAGCATGACGAAGACCTCAGGTCCCATCTCCAGGACCCACAGCAGAAGGTATCACTGCCTGTCTGTATCCTTGGAGGCGGGAGGGTCCCTGGAGCTCACAAGCCAGCTAGTCTAGCTAAACCGCTAAAGCTTTACAATCAGGGAGAAACCAGCCTGTCTCAAAAAATAAGATGGAGAGTGATGAGTCTCAGGTATATGTGTGCATAGACATCCCCACGCATGTGTGGGCATACCTACACAAACACACATGCACACACACATGCACATATACGCACACATACATGCACACACACACACACATGCACACACACACACACACACACACACACACACACACACACACAATGCTCTGACTCTCTCCAGAAGGACCATTTTTGCTATTTGTTTTGTTTTTCCTTTCCCCTTTCCCTTTTTGAGAATTTGTATTTAAACTTCATAAAATTATCATGGCTCCAGGACCCTGTTCTAACGGAATGTGGTCCACTAAATGCCATAGCAACCCCCAATTGCATTACAGGAAGCAAACAATCTCAGCTAAGCTTTGTCCACGGTTCCTTTCAACAGTGGCAAATGGGAACTACCCGGGGCTTGGAGGAGCTGTGCTGCTGTGAGGCATGCCTGGGTCCTCAAGAGACCCAAATGTCATGGCTAAATCTCTTGGCCATGAACTCCAGTCTCTCTGTCCTCCGAGGGAAACCTTGTTCTGAGAAATATCCAGAAACGGCCCCTGCCGTCTTTTGAGCAAACATTGTGGCATTCTTTATTTACTATAAATATGAACCATTAATCACCGCAAACAATGTCCATTAGAACCATCCAGTCCCTTGTGTAATCATCCCCTCTCTTGATCTTCATACCATTTACAGGCTCCTAAGAAGCCTTTTTTTTGTTGCACAGTCTGGCAGTTCTGTTGTTTGAGTTATTTGCCAAGTTGCTCTATCACACGTCAGTGAGATGCTGTGAAAACAGCACCAGCTAATGCAAGAAACAGGCTTGCTTTTGTGTGTGGATGAGTTTCCACACTGGTGAGTCTAGTCACCAATGTCCTACTGTCTTTAAAAAGACCAGTGACACCGTTGTTCTGCTAGACAATGGGCATGCTGTCAAATGCCTTCTAAATATTTACGTTTATAGTTTCGGTTTGCTCTCAGCCTTGGTCAGAGGAGCTTCTTTGTGTGGTGGGCATCAGTCCCTGCAGACTCCTAACTGGACATCTCTTCAGCCCCAACTCCAAGGCTCTGAGAACATTGTGGAAGAGGGGACAGAAAGAAAGACAGAGCCAGAGGATGGGGAGGGGTGCTATAAAATGACGTCCTTTGCACTCATGGTGGCTGTGACTGCCTGCACAAGACTGAGCCTGTCAACATGCCATCATGGATGGGGAAGGGGCTCATGAAGGCTGCTGAGAGAAGGGGAATCCCTTTTCTCCAGTGACTTCCCTACTCGTAAGGGGCCCTTGATCAAGTCAATAACCCCAACCCCCAAGTCTATGCTCAGGCCAGCAACCCAGATTAAAGTCAGTGGGTCACGAAGAAAAAGATGGGAAAGAAAAACAGGGGGACTTGTTTAAAAAGAAAAGGTGCAGAATGACTGAGAGGGAGTAAAAGAGTAATAGGGTTGACTGTGATCAAAACATCCTGTATACAGTATGAAATTATTAAATGAGAGGTAAAATAAAGTATGAGTAGTATCATCGACTCTTGCTCGTGTGTGTGGTGGGGGGATGGAGAGAGAGATGGAGAGAAAGGGAGACTGTGGGGTGAAGGAGGGAGGAAGAGAGAGACTGTGTGTGTGTATTTTCAATCTCCTCTTAACTTGCAGACTCACAAACCAAAAGGGGAATCATGGAGTTTGTTCTGTCCAGACACAGTAAATAGAGGCCATCCTCAGAAATATCTATACATGATCAATTGACAGTTATTTCTACAAGTGCTGCATTGGGAAAGATACTCTGGTGCAGCCAGGGACACTAAGCCACATCTGGCGTGAGCGTGGTGACAGGAGTGCCGCAGTACAGGGGCCACTTGTGAGCCATCCCAGCCTGTGTCACCCTTGAGTCTGCACACAGAGGGGTTAGAGTGCTCTCCTAAGACCGTGGAGACAACGTCGGCACGAAGCCACCACTCGTGGCCAGTTGTGCTTTCTCAGCTCCCAGCTGTGACACCATTCTCCCTCCACCATGGACCTCAACTGCAGACAAGGCAGGGGTGTGAAGAGCACCAGATGGAGACTCAGTGAGGGTCACAGGCTTCCCAGAGAGGAGAACCAGGGCAGCCAGCAGGAGGAAAGGCTATCCACGCCTAACTAGGGATACCACCACTGTCGCTGCCATTGGTTTAGGGGAGTCAGCCAGAGTGTCTTTGAAAAGTTTGGATGAAGACACCAGAGTCAAAGGGCCCCTAGAGAAGGAAGAACCAGCTGCAGATTATAACCAAAGGACCCTGCCTGACACAATTATTATGCTTACATCAGAGTTGTATACATATGTGTGAGAGTTGGAGACTTGCATATGAGTATCTGGAAGGGAATGAGTGTCAATTCGTAGCAAAAAAAGCCATTCAGTGGGGAGTGGTCACCTTGCTATACAGCTCTATGAGCCACTATGCTCTTGGTATGCCAAATCCCCATCCCTCTTTCTCTGATAATAGCACTTTCATTAATTTTTGAGTAAATATTGTCTTTCACTCCTAGTCCATGAGTTGGCAGTTGGAAACATCACCAGGAAAAGACATGCAACCAACCAGAGTGTCACAAATGATTACAGGGCCTACTCCCAGGGATGGTCATGTGGTGTAATTAGAGCCAATGAGATTTAATCACAAGCTTCAGATGGTGTCACCAGGAAAAGATAAAATCAGGTGACTTCAGCCTGGAAAATGAAGTGGACTTGTCAGGGAGCCTCCACACTGGGATAACCACAAGTAGAGCCAATGAACAAGGTGGAAACAGAAGATAAACACATGATGTCCTTGTCTAGATACCAGTGCATAGCCATGTGTGGTGGAGAAGGAAGTCTAAAAATGCAGTCATTGGTTACATGAACCACTGCATTCCCTCTGCCTTCTCCTGTACCTTTCATTTTTGAGTTGGCTTTTCGTCACTCAAAGCAATGATAACAACAACAGAAAGGTTCTTGACCAACATGATAAATGCTCATGTCCCACATGACACTGAATCCAACATTGCTCTTGCAACTCACACCAAGCAGTCAGGTTACCTGCAAGGAGCCCTGGATGTCCTTCCCCCCGACAATCATGAGTTCTGCCATGTCTTCGGCGTGAGGCGTCCTGGCATGGACAAACAGGGTCCTGCCCACTGCAGTTATGTTTCTGAGAGCAACCAAGGTGCCATCACTGTTCACCTTGAAGTGCGGGCTTGAGACCTCATAGTGCAGCTTCTCATTACCCTTGCAGTCACTGAAGGTCACTGAGGAAAGAAAAGAAAGAGTGGGATGAGGGTGAGTATGTTGGACGGCTTGACACTTGAGATGCTGGTGATCTTTTAAACATGGATGAATGAGTGTGCCACTTCTCCACCAAGCTACCCTCTACCCTGACCCAAGCCACTTGTCTCAGAGTGACTTGGACCATGCTGATGGAGTTCACACAATCAAGACACAACCGTGGGCTTGGGATGCAGCTCAGCTGGAAGAGTGTAACATACACAATGCCCTATTTGGTCTCCAGCAATGTATAAACCGGGCATGGAGATAGGTGCCTATAAGCCCAGCACTTGGAAGGTAGAGGCAGGAGGATCAGAAAAAAAAAATCATCTTTGACTATATAAGTTTGAGACTACCCTGGGCTACATGAGATCATCTCAAAGAGGAAAACATGGGAAGGTCCAGCCTTGATCAACTTTTAGTTTCTAGGAAGTTCTCAGCATTGTTGAGGCTGAGCAATAGGGCAGGTCCTGCCCCCAAGGATTGCAAATGAAGGAGGGTCAGATATGGCAGAGAATGTTTGAAGGAAGTGACCTGCTTTTGCAATGTGTGACTCTTTAAGCAGAACCACAACAAACAGAAGCTTCAAAGATGGCGCTAAAGAGACAATATCTGAGCTGGAACTTGAAACTGGGTAGACCAGCAGGCCCTGCAGGAGGTGGAGGGCATTGCAGCATTTAAGTATATTCAAAGATATGAGGAGTGTCCATGGAGGTGGGGAGGTAAGTCACAAAATGAATCTGAGGAAGGAGGAGAGCCAGGGGCACTTATGAGAGCTGAACTGGAAATGGGTGAGAGATGTTGACGAGTGGAAGGGAGTTCTGGAAATGTCTTTCTGAAACAAGCAAAAAAGCCAATAAACTGGGGTGTTTCTTGGGAGCTGTCCACTGTCCTACAGTGTGGACTGTCAGAGCAGTACATATGTGTTCTGGTTCTAGTGGAGAACAGGGTTCAGAATCACACAAGAGCCCTTTGAAGTCCTAGAGATATCATCATAGACATGAGCTCTAGAAAGTGATTTGGAGATGGGCAAGAAGAAAAGCCAAGGAAATAAGTTAGCTTTTTATGTGCTAAGGACATGTAGTGATGACAGAGGCAGAAGTTCTGGGCACATGGGGAATGGGCTGACAAGGTCATGATTTAGTTATGCGTAAAAAAAAATAGTAGAGACATTAAGCCCTTGGATGAGCCACCTGGGTCCTCCACAATGTCACCAGTGGTGGCCGATGACAATGATCATGCTTCCCTTTGGGGTGCCTCTACCATGCCCATCATTCCACCATTCTTGCTCTCTCCATGTGTTCTATATCTATTTGTCTGTCTCCCTTCTGCTACTGATTTTGAGGTTCCTTGTAGGTAAGCATAGAATAATACTACACTTGTAGCTTCTTATTCTTGAAGATTTATTTTTCATTTGTATGCCTGTATGTAGGTATGCCATATGAGTGTAAGTGCCAGTGGAGACCAGAAGAGGGCGTTAGATCTCCTCCTAGGACTGGAGTTACAGTTAGATGTGTGTTGCCCAGTGGAGGTGCCAGAAACCGAACTACAGTCCCCCAGATGAACAGTGTTTTATTTTCTAAGACCCCAGTGCATCCTGGAAGCCCTGGCTAGAACTAAATATATAGCATGTTTATTCCTATACACACATATGCTTATGATAAAGTTTAATGGATAAAGTATGCACAGTAAGAGATTAATAACAATAATGAGCAATAAAAAGAGCAATTATAACACTATTCTGTAATAAAAGCTGTGTGGATAGAATCCAAACCACTCTATTGATCCTAATCACGATATCATATTCCAGCAGTTGGCTGTACTAGGTTTATTTAGTCTACTAACAATAAACATTGGAATTCTTTCTCTCTCTCTTTCCTCATTCTCCCTCCTCCCCTGCTCTCTATCTCCTGCATTTCTCTCTTCTCTCTCTCCCTTTCCTTCTCTCTTCTTACTCTCTATTTCTGTCTGTCTCACTACGTGTGTGTTTCTCTTTCTTTGACTCTGTCAGTCTCCCCATGTCTCTGTGTCTGTCATTGTCAGTCAGTCAGTCTGTCTGTCTGTCTGTGAAATTTTGCACTTAACACTTTTAGATGACAGCTGAGTGCAGGTGACTAAAGCCTGTGAAAGCAAAACCACCAACAAGGAGCATGGCCACCCGTTTTCGGTGCTCTACCTGACAGCCTTGCCTGCTTCACCGATCTGTGTGATGGGACACAGAACACACAACTCAATGCATCATCTACATGATGCAGATCATGACACAGAATTTGACTGGTCCCCTCCTTTACTGGGTAAAATGGCTCCCCTCCTCCCTAGAGGCCACATCACCATCAACAATGAAACCAGAGTCCATACCATACATAGTATTTGCTGAGTAGAAACCACCTTTGTGCTTGAATTCCTTCATTCAACATGACTTTGTGGGGTTCATCCATGGGGTAGTTTATCCAAATCACTACTTAGCAATCACTCAAGACTATACTGATATCATAGTAATAAATTAACTAAAGACTCTCCTGGATCATAGTCTAGGATGTAGCTGTTTTAATTCTGCTATCAATAAGCACTGGGACTATTCTCAGCTTAGGTCTCTTAAAATGTTACTACAGGGAACTTTGCCCTCTATGTTTCTTGGAGACAATGTCGACTTGGGTCCTAGAGTACTGGTAAAGCCATGAAAGATTAGATGGGCTGATGCAATCTTGCTCTTTCAAGAAGATGGTGCTTATGACAACCATCACATTAGCTGGCTAACATGACAGCTGGCATGGACAGAACACTCCTCCACACAAGGTCCAGAGCTAAGCATTTACCCATATTGTCTCATCTTCACAAAAAAGAAGAAACCACCACTCTGATCCCCTCTACCTGGAAGTGTCTAGGTAAGGTCATTCTGGCTTGGAGAAAGGGCAAAGACCAGCAAACAGTTTGTAGATAAGAAATGGAGATAAGAACTCTGCTTCAAGACAGTGTCATCACTGCATAAGGACAATTCCCCAAAGAATAAAACCCTTCAGGGATCTGATCAGAACTGAATGTCAGAGCCCCTCAGCTTCCTGCTCAGTCCTGCTCCCATAGTCTCCCCCCCCCCCCCCAGCCGGGAAGTACACCGCATTCATTACCTCTTAGTCACAACATGCCATGGCTGGCTGATCTTGGTTGTCAACTTTACATCTGGAATCAACTCAAACCCAAACTGCTAGGCCAGGCAGGCCTATGAAGGATTTTCATGACTGGATCATTCAAGGTGGGAAAACACACCCTAAATCTGGGCCACACCTCCTGGTGGCAGCCCACCTAAAAAGACAGGGAAGAAGGAAGCTTTTGCTTTTGACTTACTTGCCTTTACTCTTGCTGGAAAGTTCATCTACCCTGTTGCCTTGGCATTCCTTCACTGGTGTTAGAACCTACTTCTTCCAGGTTCCAATGTAGCCTGAAAACTAGCAGTATTCCAGGAATCTGCCAGCACCCCAGCACCAGACTGGAAATACTGAGACAACCAGACTTGTGGAGTGAAGGACAGGATTCTTGGCTTTCCATTGGGAGATAGGCATCATTGAAGTAGCCAAACCACAGCCTGTGAGCCAGTCTAATAAATATCCTTTTAATATATGTAATCACTCTGTCAGTTCTGTCGCTCTAGAGAACCCTGACTAACACACCCTGTGTTCAGGCTCCAGGGCCACCTTTACAAATGCTCAGGTAGACTTTGGTATCTGCAGTTCTCAAACTCTTGCTCCCCTCTTCTCTCCATCTTGGTCATCATGATTCCTCGGGATTACATGGCTTCAGTTCTTGGAGGTGGACTGTGCAGGGGCTGCTCACGGTCGTCAACACAGAGCTCACATCTACTGGGAGCAACATTCCCAAATGACAAGACCTGCAGAGACTCGTGGCCTCATTGCCAGAGTGAGGACTCTGTTCACAGCCCATGGACAGGATCAAAGCAGACCGTCTCAGTTGCGGAGGGATGGGGAAGGGAAGGGCAGACAGAGGACTGTGGGCATCCTGGATTCATATTGAACTTCCCCCTGTTCTTCCCCCTTCCCTTCTTATTTCCTTCCCTCCGCCTGCATCTTCCACAAATACTGAACAAGAGCCTGTATTGTGGGAGATGCTGACTTCATAGTGCTCACAAGAACCAGCAGTCCTTGAAATTTAATGAGGGACACAGATGTGAATCCAGCTTTCCTGTGAGTAACCGGGGAGCTACTTCAGGGAGACACGACTGCAACATGTGTAAAAGTCCTGTTGCACCGAGTGAGCTCGACACAAGCAAGGGAGACAGGCACAGAGGTTAAGGCATGAAGCAAGAAGCAGGGAGAGAGATGACTGGGCTTGGGGACTGCACCTGAAGAGCGTAAAAAGTCTTGGTCCTACGGGAATCCTTGAGCTTTTACACTGTGATAGTGCCTCCACCTGACTCTTCGGAGACCATGGCTTCTCAGTGCAGAATGATACATAGCCATCAAAGTCTTTCATGTCTAGGCTGTCTGTCAGCTCCTCCTGGACTCCATCACCATGCCTGGTACCTTCCCTACTTCTGCAGCTCCCCTGTTTACCTTTCCATGCATTGCTTTTATTACTGAGTCTGGCCAGGCCGAAGGTGCTTTGTGCTGTCTTCAACCTGGAAACTCCTAACTGTCCACCATGATTCGACTTGCTCTAGTTTCATATCTGCTGCTGGGGTAAAATACCCCAAACAAAAGCAACATTGGGGAGAGAATGTTTATTTGGCTCACCATTCCAGGTTACAGTCCACTGTTGTGGAAAAGTTGAGGCAGGAACTTAAAGCATCATGTCCACAGTCCAGAGAAGAGAGAGAATAAATGCAGGGATCCTTGCTTGCTCTGATGAGCTTTCTCTTCCCCTTCTATTCTGGGATGGTGCCACCCATAATGGAGCCTCCTAATTAACAGTCAAAACAATCCCCCACAGACCCATAGGCCACTTGACCTAGACAAGTCTTCATTAAGACTCGTCTTCCAAGTGATTCCAGGTACAGCTCAAACCAACCAATGTACAAATCAAACAACTAACTTTTCTACATACTCTGTTCTCACAGTTTTCTAATACAAGAACTACACACATCAAACCATGTACCATACCTTCTATCAATCATATCAATACATTTCTACTTTATCTGTTTATTTTCACAGCCCAGAACAGAAATTGAATCTTGTTTTATTATTCATTTTTATGTGCTTAGCAATAAACAAACCACTTTTATTCCATATGAGAAGCTAATAATAGCTTCCTTGAAGCCCATTATTATCCAGGAGTAAATAGATGCTTTATTGGTGGGGATGAGGGCCCCTGTCCTGTGGTGAGCAGGGCAGGCTGGAGACAAGGCTGCAAATTGAGATCAAGGCTTACAGTGTCCTCCTAACCTGTGGTAGAGATAGGGATAGAGAATCGAGCTACAGTCTCTCCAGAACTCCATGTCCTGCTCACATCCACTCACACAGCACACAGTCTCCCACATTCAGACTGACTCCACATATCTGTAAACTCAGAGGTTCTGGCTCACTCCCCCCTCCCCCATGCCCTTAATACAGCTTTCCATGGTCCCTAATTGCAGCTGAAGCCAATTCGAGCAGCTTGAACAAAAGGACCAGTCAGGACACCCACCATTCACCAGCACTAGCGGCATGGTTCCTGACAGCCCAGCTCTGTGCCAAGGCCTGCATGGTCCATATCTTCTCTTCACCACATGGCCACACTATAGCAATGTTTTCTGGCTTTTACTTTTTCATTACCTGCTTCCCTAAAGAGACATTTTAGATATTTTCCTAAATTTTATCACTATCATAAAAATTTAACATCACGGATACATTGATGTTTGTCTACATATTTCATGTCTATCTCAGCTTATTCTTTTCTAAGTAACTCTCTATTCCTTCCCACACAAAAATAAATTTTGTCTCCTTGGGGGCAAGACAGTCCCACTGAGGATAACGGAGAATAATGTAGAAGCGTCATTTTCCACTTTACAGAAGAAGAAACTGACCTGGGGACTTGCTTAACCAGGGTCAGATGAACAGAAAGGCATAGGGCAAGAACGTACTCCCAGTCTGACCTGCCAGTTTTCAATGCCCAAGTTGTAGGTACATTCACTCCCTAGTAGCAGAGGAACTAGATAGAAGGGTAGCTTCACATCTCAATCCCCTTGGGTATCCCGCAAATCCTTGGAGGTCATCAGAGGTATCAGTGAGGGGCATCAGAGGTGACAGGTGGGCACATCAAAGGGACTCACATTTTATGTGCTAGCTGAATATTAATTTAAAGCACAGAATTCAAAGTGAAAAAAAAAAAAAGTCCTCAAGAATCAAACGTGTACCAGGTCAGTAATGGAGATGTTAGATAATAAACTGTTTGTCTGAATGCCAGGTTTCTGCATTTCCTAACGATCCCTGGCGTAGAGTGGGGGCTGGGGACCTGGCTATCCCTGGCACAGAGTGGGGGCTGGGGACCCGGCCATCCCTGGCACAGAGTGGAGGCTGGGGACCTGGCTATCCCTGGCACAGAGTGGAGGCTGGGGACCTGGCTATCCCTGGCACAGAGTGGGGGCTGGGGACCTGGCCATCCCTGGCACAGAGTAGAGGCTGGGGACATGGCACTCTGTGAATTGCTGCTCCTGTGCCACAAGAATGGCAGTTTTCATGCTGGTTTCTAAGCTCTTTTCTGATTCTGACTCCTGTTGGACCCCTTCTATCTTAGAACACCCTGCGTTTTTACTCTTGCCTTCTGGGAAATGGGCTCACTGAGACCCTTGTGACAAAGTAAGATACACACACCTCTGTGCACAGAGCTCTTGGGACTGAACTTCTCTCTCTGACAAGGCTGATCACCCAACTCTCCATCATTCCCTCTTCTGCACAGCTTCCCACTCCCAGAGGGTCCTCCTACTCCAGTGCCCATCCTCTTCCTTTAGTCAGGCTTCCTTGCTCAGACCAGGAACAGTGAGCTGTTACCATGGAGATGGGCACTCTATCTAGGCAGCTCCACTCTGGCTGATTCTGAGGTCCAGTGTATACGCCTGGGAACCCCTTTGTTTAGCAGGGTGAAGCCCAATCCTTTCCTGGGGAGAGTACTGAGAAGGAAAAGTGAGATTAAGCAAGTAAAGCTATAGCGTTACAGCACTTTGCCCACGGCAGACACAATGGTGAAAGACTGTTTATGAGGTTCACTCTGTTTAAACCTAATCTGGGATAGTTCCTAAAACAGACACCGCACTGAGAGCTTTATGTCCACATTCAGGATTGTAATCCCTCCTTCTCTTCTCATATCAGTTCCAGGTAGACATTCCTCTCTGGGAAGGGAGGATGATCTGTTTATAACATGCCTGTGGCAGTTTGAATGAGAATGCCCCACCACTGCTTCTCTGCCTGAATACTTGGTCCCCAGTTGGTGAAACTGTGTGGAGGAAGAGGTATGTTGTCTCTAGGGCAGTCTTTAAGGTTTCAAAAGACTGGCCATTCCTAGCATGTTCTCTCAGCCTCCTACTTGCAGATCAAGACACGGCTCCCTCTGAAGCCATAAGCCCAATTAAATGCTATATTTCATAAGCTTCCTTGTCCACGGTGTTTTGTCACATCAATAGAAAAGTAACTAAGACAATGTAGAACATAAAAAGTGTACTTTTCCCGTAAGTATATATTGAAATAAACCTAAAAATCCAAATCAATAAAAGTAATTTTAGTCACAAGCGCCTCTCGCTGCTGCCTGGCACTTCTTCGGAATCCCTGACCTGGACTAAGCTCTATCCCCATCAGTTTCTAACCCAGGTCTGATAGCCAGATATATGGATTACTTTTCTCATCACTGTGGCCAAATACAAGAAGTAACTGAAGGGAGAAACGTTTGTCTTGGTTCACAGTCTGAGGGGACACAGTCCGCCATGGCGGGAAGGCATGGCAGCAGGAGCCAGAGCAGCTAGATATGTTGTGTCCATAATCAGGAAGCAGAGAATGGACAGGAAGTTGGGCTGAGCTGTCAAACCTCGAGGGCCAAATCCCTCCCAGTGACACACTTCCTCCAACCAGGCACCACTCCCTAAAGCTTCCTCAAGCTTCTAGGGAGCAAGGGTTCAAGGCCTATTATACTTAAATCACAGCAGCCGAGACTGGGATGAAATAATATACCTAACATTGGTAGTGAAGGGTTGATAAAAACACATTCTAGAGAAGGCTCAAATCCAGATGACTCCTGCATGGTGACCAGTTATACGTCAGAAAGACCTGGTGTACGTGAAGACTAGCTCATTAAAGAGAAATAATTTATCCCATAGAAAAGAGACTCTTTCAAAAAAATCTATTTCTTACCTATTCTAATACTAGAATTTAATACAATTTAATATAATACAATTAAATTCCCAATTGAGGTATACAATTGACAAGAATGGCCGTATCTCACAATCTCCTATTAGTAACTGTGTTGATTCTCCAAAGCATCAGCGAGGTGCCAATTTGGCACAGAGATGAAGGCAGTGTATGTCCAGAGGTGCAGAGTTTAAAAAACACATCTACAAAAGAATTCCATAGTTTATGATG
The DNA here is from genome assembly GCF_949786415.1 of Peromyscus eremicus. Taxonomy (NCBI): domain Eukaryota; kingdom Metazoa; phylum Chordata; class Mammalia; order Rodentia; family Cricetidae; genus Peromyscus; species Peromyscus eremicus. Next base: position 89,288,673 of record NC_081420.1, read on the forward strand.
CTCTAAAATGTTTGTTTCTATAGTGACAATGTTCACGGCATTAGTAGCTCCCAATGGTATTTCCATAGATGACTCAAAGGAAAAATTTTAATGCACAATTGAACTTGTGGACAAATATCTAAAACCTCCGTGATGGCGGAAGGCACTGATCTGTCTGTCCGTGATCTCTTGAACCTACTGGAAATTTCTTCACATACTTTATCATGCTGACATTTAAAATAGCTTCTAGAAAGAATTAAAAAAGAAAGAGCTAGACATATTATACACCCTACATGAGGATTTATGGGAATCAATTGCATAACATCATTCTTTGAGATAATCTGTGAGCACCCCAGGAGAAGGGGGGGGGAGGTGAAAACGCCCCACCTGGGGGGAAATGCAAATGAGATGAATGGCGCCACTCAGCGTTTCAATTATGCTTTCAGCGTGTTTCCACTCAAAATGTCCTCTGGGCTTAATGCAAATGTCACGAAAAGACAAACTTTAGCTGGGAGACAAAAGCCACAACTGAAATGGAAAGTTTGCCACATGAATTAAGGGGCTTAATCTTCCTGACCCGGATGCCAGTGCTTTTCCCTTTCTTTGTTTTGAATGTTGGTTCTTAGGGATGAGAACCCCAAAGGCATAGATTTCTTACCATCACAGAAAATGAAGCAGAGGAGAAAATTAAGCTGTATTACCAGGAAATAGGAAAATGCAGATGGATTTAAATTTATCTGCTAAGTACTGAAGAGTTCTGCTTCTACAGATACATGGGGCCTATGATATACTTATAAGGGCATTTGGCTCCATCTGCGACCTCTGCTCTCCCATCTTTGATGGAAAATGGTTCTAAAGGTTGTAGGCATTGTTTGAAGCTTGCAAACTGCATATGCTGTAAATTCTCTCAGCACTCATGCTCAGAGTATTTGTGTACTGGCGCAAGGATTTGTGTGATTTGGGAGGAAAGATTGTGAGTCAGCCATCCTGGGAACTGTAGGCTTCACACAGACGAGATCTGCTGCTATCATCGCTACCCACACATGCAAGAAAATGACTCTTTCCGTGGTATAGAGAAGTCTTGATCTATAGCACTTGTCAGATTCAATCACACTGTAGATTCCAAGATATCAACGTGCCTTCAACTGCCTTGAAAATTCTCTGATCTGTATCACTTCAAAGCACTAACTGTCCTAGCCATCTTCAGAGACTTGATACTATTCTATACAGGTAAATATAAACTGTTTATTCTCTCAGTGAAGTGTACCTGTCTTTCCAGGTCCCTTTGGCTAGCTAAAAACATGAAATTCAACTGCCCTGATATTTCAAAAAGGGCTAGCATATATGTTGAATTTCAACATCTGGGGGCTTGGTGAACAAGGCCTTTCTAATGAATAAACTGGTGTTTAGTTCAGAACCATCAGATGGACCTCCATGAGACAGATGTAAGACTACGACACCAACCTGATGGCCCTTCATGCCCCTCCATATCCCACCCGTACCCAGAGTCACTAGCATCCTCTGAAAGAACTTGTAGGCTTAGCCTGGAGACTCTGTGAATGACAAACAACACTTTACCTGTTCTCCCAAACCCTCACACCACCTGGACAATAAACCATCACCCACGTGTGTGCAGTACCACTCTTGCTGGGGAGCACACAGTGATGGCGAGTCCAGCCTCCAGCCTTCATTCATGATACCCTCCTGGTTCCTGGATGCACTGGGCTTTATTCTGGGCTCTATGTTTGGCTCAGAATTGTTCTGACATCCACAGAACTTATGTGAGGTCCTGGCAGCATCTCACCATGACGGATGAGCTCAGGAGTGGATTTGTACCTCCAAAGACTGTGTAGATTTGATAGTCGAACAGTTCTCATAAAACAGCCTTAATACCATCTCACGCATCAATTCCAACTTTGATAAAATAGAGTTTCAATTCTACCATGTCAGGGAAGATATAATGAATGATTCAGCCAAGGGAATCCTCAGTACAAACCTATTTTTGTCATGTAAACCTTTAAGGGTTTCCTCTTATAAAAAGACAGCCCGCATCTCCTTTCAGGGGATTTTTTTTTTTTTTTTTTTTTTTTTACATCTGCAGACCATTAAAAACTGAGCTGCTAGCTTCCAGTTTCTTCTTTTCTGTCAAACTACTCATCTTCCATATCTTTAAATCATGGAAGGCTGCTTTCTGATTGGATGCTGAGCAAGTCTGTCCCATGGTGATTTCGAATTTGGAATTGGAGATGGAGTGATTTTATACATTGCAGAGAGCCTGACACTGTACATGCTCAACTGTGTTGAAAGAAGAACCATGAGGACTGTAACATGGTAGCCAAGCCTTTGAAGCCACGCCCCAAATCAAACTGAGAAATAATGACATGAGTGCGGGTGAATGTTGATCAGAAAGTTCCTCAGCCAGTGAGATGGAGCTGTGGATTCAGCAAGGCTGAGAACCGCCACACCTAGTTGTGTAGAGATCGCCTTGGTCACTTCAGATGAGTCAACTAGCCTCCTTACAGAGCCTTTAGCTTGCCATGTCCCTATTAATTTGTATGTGTAATTCATGTGCTTCTTACTGAGTATCTCCAGGGTAAGAAAACACAGGAAAGATCTCCTCCAGTTATTACAGTAAGGATTATTGCCCTCAAAGTTGTCATCATGGGGAAACTCACTTGTGGCAGGGTGCCCTGGAACTCAGAACCCAGCTGTGTCTGATACCCTGGCAAGTCTTAAAATTCCACGTTCCTCTTGGCTCTACCAGCAGATATTCCTATGGAGGACAGAGTCTATAAGGAGGACAGTGTGTGTACCTGGAGACAGGTACAGAACCAGAAGATAGATAGCAAGAAGATGTGACACTATTTCCCTGGCCAGCCCTGTGGGTCCACGGCTCAGGGAGGAAGTTGTGTATATAAGCTCTAAGACTTACAAGTCATTGGCAAATGGAAGGTTCTCAGTCACTGTTGTTTTGGTTTCTGAAAGCCAAGAACTAATGGGGAATGGCAGCCTTGCCCTGTTCACTGGCTTTGCTCTGGTGCTGGAAAGGTAAAGACAGTGAGGGGATACTTCCACTTCTTAAGGGAGCCATACATTTGGGATCTTGAGAGAGGGTTGTTGCCACAATAGGACAGTGAGGGAGCCCTTCCTCTAAGAGCCTTCCAAAAATGTCAGTCAAGGGGAGGACAAGAGAGCACTTGGGAGATGCTCTGAGATCCTGCAGAAGCACATGGAGAGAAAGCTCAGGGAGAAAAGGGGGAAGGGAGAGGATCCAGCTGTATAGAGAAGGAGTATTGCAAGGTGAATATTGATATTTATCTGACCTCATATTTATCCAAATCCTGGAAATGCCTACAGGAATTCAGGTTATCACTTAGAAGACCTGGTTCTTTCTGGAGGAGATAATTTGCCTGTCACTGGGTTCTTTCAAATGGAACATGCCTGACTACAGAGCAATGTATTGGAATAGAGTCCAGGGATAGATGATTCTCATACAATGGGGGAATTGGATTATCCCAAAGCTCAACATATTTATCCAGTATTCCATTTAAAATGTCATTTGTTCACTTATAATGTGCAGGACAGTAGACAAGATGGAACAAATGCCAACACAAAGATGAATACCATGTGCTATCTTCCTCCATGATATTTAGAGTCTACAAAGTTGACCCTGGGATGATTTGGAGGGCTGCCATGTTGAAGCTCAGTGTTCCATTTAGTCATCGTGTCAAAAGGCCAAATAAGTAGCATATGGTAGAAATTACAAACAGGCAGCTCATAATTCAATGTAATAAATTCTTCCCAGCAGGGAGATTGAGCCAATCAGAGAACAGGCTTGCCATTCCCAGAGGCACAGAGGCAAAAGCTTATCAACAAATATATCTTGTATCACTGAAGAGCTGAGCTTTCTAAAAACAGCCTTGGAAGCCAATCTTAGCCTAATTTTTACGGAATTTATTACAAAATTGAATTTGCCCTAGACAACTGAGTTTATACATGCTTAGTTATAAAACCAGTTTTTTTTTCACATAAAATTTAATAAGCCAATCTTGAATGAGTTTGTTTCACCAAAGTAGACAAGTCGGTTGGGTATCAAAAATCTGTACAATATTAGAATATATGTGAAACATCAAGCCCTGATTTATGATGTAGCTAGAGGTGCCATATGACACCAGACACTTATTCCATTCCAATTTAGTTAGTGTGAGTGGCCCTGGCATCAGAGGTTCTTGGTTCATATTGAATATACACTGAGGATCACAAAAATACTTTCTTCCAGATTTTAAAGGCACTCTATGGAGTATAACAGTGCTGTCTTTTCAGTGGGGCACCTGATCTCCTTATTAATAGTTCCCATCTACAGAGCATTCTCTACTCTCTTAGCAGTGAGCCTATCATCTGACCAATAATATTCCTTAAATCTCCCATGGTCCCATGAAAGCACTGTTTTATAGGTAAGGAACACTGAGGCTTATGGAAATAAAGACTATTCCTTTAGTAAAAAAGAGTAAAACTGCTGCAGGATGTTTTGCAGCAATAACAAATCCCTGACCTCTGAGAAGGGGGAAGTCTGGGTTATTCTGGGTGCAGAAAGCTGTTCCATGGTCTAGCAGCACCTGGCTCAATAGGAAGCTCTCTGCACAAAGCTATAAGAATCCTCCAAGATATAAGTTGAGCAGAATCTTAAAGTGAAGATGCCTACCAGGGGGAACCCAGAGAGCAACAGCCAAAAACCACACATGGGACATTCCAAGGGAATGTCTGAGTTCTGGGAGGACATGAGAGACCCATCTACGGAGTCTAGAAATGCCATTTTGCAGATCAGAACACCAAAATCTAGTCAACAGCTCCTACTAAAGCGATGTCTGTAAAGCTAAGCGACAGAAGAGAGGAGTGAGCTGCCCTCTATCTTACTAAAAAACTCTTGACAGTCAGGCTAAGCACAGACCTGTACCTTGCTATTTTCCTAAGTTACCATAAGTCCTGGGACCAAAGGCAGCACAGGAATTTCATCCACAGTCTTTGGAATGTCAGGTTTGGTCTCCATCAAAGTCACAGACATTTGGTGGGCAATAAATGGTCGTGTATCTTTGTTCTAAAGTCCTGGGGGCATTTTGAACTTCCCACTCTTCTTTCCTTGGGATACCTGGAGTGCTTCTATGGAAGGATGGATGAACTCCAGAAGAGAGTCTAGAAATGTTTTCCAGGACACAGGATGTTGTTTGGGGACTGAAGGGCATGAACTAAGGCAGCAGTGTTTGTCTTTCCTAGAGTATGTTCCTGTCATAATTCGAGGCTGATGGCTTTATGGCAGTCAACACGGGTATCTCAGTCAAACGACTACAGTCCCTCTATCGCCAGTTTGCGCTTTGAACATTTTCTCAGGACTTTCACTCTGGTAACCTGGGAGCTCTCTGAGGGCAGGAACTTCATGAATCTGCTCCTCTCCAGCTATTCTCAGTGTCAGTCCAGCACAGAGATGGCAACCCAAGAGTATTAGTGGATTCGTTGTGGTTGCAACCAATTAATTCATTCACCTCCTCCCTAACTGCAGTGGATGAGGCTCTCACTAGCTGTGATTACAAACTGCTCTGCCTAGTTGACAAGACCCAATCAAGAAATTAAAATACAGTGATTTGGCTTGTAGTACATGAAGCACAATTAATTCTTGTATGCATATATGGATATTTTTGATGTCAGCAGGAACATAAGCAGCCCTTAGGTCATGCCTATTCAACCCTTTAGTTGCCAAGAGATATTGCATACTTCATGCAGTATTGCATTATCCCAAACTCCAGCCTGCTGGGAATGGAGGGAAATGTCTGCTGAGTGTGTCTTGCCACTCAGTAAAGGTATTATAGTTTCTCATGATTTCTTCACTGCACAATAACCCTTGTACCTTTCCCAGGAAGTAAAAGCCAAAGTAGCCAAAGGCTTCTGTGCTCTGTTTCTTCCAACCTGAATTACCATGGAAGCACATGAGCCAAATGTAAATCATAGCTTCCCATCAAGAGTGGCAACTTTTACAATTGAAGGATTCTTCTATGGGATCTCAAGTATATTACTGTGATTATAGAAGGGCCCACGTGTCTTGAAATGTTCTTTGAACATATCCACGGCAAGCCTAAGGTTCTTGAGATTTATAGCTCACGTTTCCTTCTTTATATATACGCTTCAAGCTGAAGCATATGGTCTCACACAACTGTGATATTTACGATAACGAATCACAGATGTTTAAATGAGTGTAATGTGAAAACACTCAAATGCTAAGATGCTGCAATCTTACCGCAAACATTACCAAGTGAAGACCTTTGGATTATGTTGACTTCCAGAGAGTATCAGGACAACCATGGCTTTACACATCTCCAGAAGACATGCAGAAAGGAATGGCCTCTTTCTTTCTCTCCCACCTCCCCCCACCCAAAGAAACACTGTTCCAAACAACCATGAGGGTTTGAGGGTGTAGATTTAACTAGTCTCTTAGACAGTGAACTGTAGCCACTTCTGGACACAGGTGGGCATACAGGGCGGATAGTCTTTCATTTGCACCCATCCCAGGACTCATTATAAAATGGTCATGTAGTCAGTTGGAGGGACAGGGAAGGGACAACCCTTTGTCTTCTTGTTAGCCATATCTGATAATGTATATTTTACCAAGTTTACAAACTATATGCATACATACTTCAGTAATCACAATTGATTCCAACTTTTATTTTACACTTTTCCCATGAACTGGACACGATGGCACACACTTATTATTCCAGCACTCAGGAAGCTGAGGCAGAAAGATCATGAGTCTGAGGCTAGCCTGGGCTACACAGTGAGAGACACTATCTCAAAGCAAAAGTCCTCTTTAAATATCAGGTAGATAGATTCTCAGTGATTAATTTACAACAATAAATAGATCAACCACATCGTTTCCCATGGTCTCATTGTATCTTTTAGTGTGGATGTCATATCTGCAAAGCTTCCCACTAACTCTGGATACCTAGGGGTTCCCTATTTCATAATTAGCAGCCGGGCAATAAAAGATGTCTTCATTCCTGCCTTTTTTGCAGATGTTTGAGTGGTTGAGACTCCTCTGGAAACTGCTGCTTCAAATGAAATACCATTTATAGTTTCTGCAGACTCAGGAACCACGCCCCAGAAAGATTCCATCCATGTGAACTTGAGTCTAAAGAGCATGAGTGTTCTCTGCCCTGGAATAAATGCCTGCTGATGTTTGTGCATTTTGTTTTGTTTGTTGCCAGTTTGATGCTGAGAACAAAGCATGGCACTAGGTTGTAGGACACTTGGGTGTTTAAAGCTCCATTGCTATCCCTTGCTTTGTACCAGACTGTGAGCTTTCCAGAAACAGAAAATCTTCTGGTTGGCCATTCTGTCTCCAGGGCTCTGCAGGCATCTATACATATATGTTATGGAATAAACATTCGCTGTGTAGAGAAAGTTTATCTTCCTGCCAGAACACAGCCCCTTGCCAGAGTATTGCTTTCAATAGGACAACTTGATTCAGATTCTCTTTCTCCTTATGTTCTGTTCTTCTACAGCAGAATAAAACCTTTGGCCAGCAGGCACTTGGACAGTCCAGGAACTCTTGCAGGCACCACAAATATAGAGCCTGAAAAGCTGTGGACACTCAGTGTGGGCACCATCTAAGTGGCTCAGCTGAGACTGTCAGATGATGCCCGCACCCAAGTCCATGCCGGTTCCTAACTGTGTTCTTATGCTTTCTGCTTCCTCTTTCTCCTGGTCATGGGAACAGGCAAACAGGTTCAAAGGTAGCTCCTCCTGCAATGCTGATTTCCTTTTAAAGACTGACAAAGCATGTATGGAATTGGTAATTTAAGACAGGGGAACACTCTGGCATCCTACCTAAAGTAGATAAAATTGGGAAGCTGGACTCATGCTTCAAGCATGTGGATTGACGTGAAGGTCTAAAGTCCACCAAGAGACACAAACAGCTTGTGGTTTGGCATAGGATCACGCACCACTCTAAACCAGAAGTCAAGGATCCACAGCTAGCATGCAGTTCTAGCCCACTGTCTGTTTTTTTGTAAATAAGTTTTGTGAGATAATACCACACCATTGACATGTGACCTTAGCTACTGCTCTACAGTTCTACATATGTAGAGTTGAATTGATTTTTTTTGGGTTTTTTTTTTTTTTTTTTGGAGACAAGGTTTCTCTGGGTAGCTTTGGAGCCTGTCGTGGATCTTGCTCTGTAGACCAGGCTGGTCTTGAACTCACAGAGATCCGCCTGGCTCTGCCTCCTGAGTGCTGGGATTAAAAGCGTGCGCCATTGCTGCCCAGCTGAGTTGAATTGATTTTAAAGATCAACAAGGGGAGGAGGAAAAGAAGGAGGAAGAGAAGGAGAAGAAAACAAAGAGAAGGAAGAGGCAAAGGAAGAGGAGGAAGAAAAGGAGGAGAAGGAGAAGAAGAGAATGAGGAAGGGGCATAGGAAGAGGAAAAGGAGGCAGAGGGGCAGTCTGGCTTGCAAGCCTTAAATGTCTTTTAGTTGGTATTTTGCAGAAAGAGGTTGTTGACCCCTTCTAGGCCAAGGTCACGTGCCACCTCCCTTCTGAAAGAGCTATCCTAAGCCATGTTGGTGCACAGGCAAGTAAACTCATGTAGGACGTATTTCACATTCTTGGTTTCATGATTAACCATGAAGACAATCCACAGAACGGGAAAATGACTCAGATACTGGCATGTAAATGTTATGCCAATGTGCGCGTCGCCTTTAATTTTCTAAAATGCAATATGTTGAGAGAAAATTTCCATTCAAAATAGAATCTCAAGAGGCTCAGCTTTTTAAATACTCTTTTAAAATCCATTATCAGTCATTAAGTATAGGGAGAAGCTACAGAGAAGATGAATTGTCCCCAAGGAGCAGAAGGGTACTATGCGTATCTATATATTTATGTATCTAAGACAATAATTTAATTTAGTGCTAAGAAACTGCCTGGTTTGTGCTTTTTATCAAGTTCCCATGTTCTACTGTTTGTCTTCAAGGTCGGCTTCCCACACTGGAAGTGATCTGTCACATATTAACATGATTTATCAGAAAGTTGTGTTCTTTTTGTGTACGTAGTCTGTCATTACTTCTTCTCAAATGGCCAAGAGGGCTGTTTTTCCCCTCCATTCTCTAAATGGAACCACTTGAACATTTAGCTTCCTAGAAAACCTAATGGGAATTACCCAGTCCAAAGGTGAGAGAGCAAGAATGATTATTTTCTCTCTGATGAGGGTTTGGGTCATTAGCAAAATAGTCAAGTACCATTTCTTTGAAAAAAGGAACACACAGAAATAAAAAAAAAAAAACATCTAGAAGCCAAAACCCTTCAAATTGCTTGAATGTCTCCAGGAAGTTAGGTACTGTACTAGCATATTGAAAAGAAATAGCCACCATGTATAGCAAGTACTTCCAAATCCAGTGACCCCAGAGAAACATCACATTTAGACGATGACACAAATCCTCTCTATAATTCTACATGTTCGTGTTGACTGCTTTCCCGTATTGGTCCTTAATGACTGTTCAGTAAAGCATCATTGAATGAGCTCCTCTCTCAACATTCAAATACTCTGGAGCAACAAGTGTGCCATTCTGAGCTGGGGAAAAGTACAGAAATAAAATGTGGTGATCTAATCCAGTAGGAGCGTGTAACCACAGAAGAAAAATAAAACACAGCAACTTACTCTTTCATTAGTAATAACTGACCGTGTCAATCAAGCCTTCAGGAATGCAGCACTTGTTAAGTTAGCATGACTGAGCCATGAGAGAGGCAAACTGACCTAAGGGGAGACTCCTTGTTGGGTGGAGTTTGGGCGTGGACATTACAGAGGGTAAAATGCAGAGCTTGCTACCAAGCTTTGTGGAATGAGAGATGAACACAGAAGAGAGGAACAGTTCAGACACGAAGAGGTGAAAAACAGAATGGGAATGGAATAAGAGAGGGGAGGTCAGGGAAGGTGGTGGAAGACTACTCACATGCCTGCTGGGGAACTGAACTGAGCTTTTAGCAAATGTACTTTTCTTAGGAAGTGTGTGTGTGTGTGTGTGTGTGTGTGTGTGTGTGTGTGTGTGTGTGTGTACACATCAGTGTGCTCATTGAAAAACTTGATGTAGGAACCATGCTTTCCCCTCTCACTGACCCAGGTTGAAAAAAACAAATAGTCTTTGAGACATGGAGCTACATGAATGGGAGACAGTGAGGATATAAAGGCCCAGAGATCCATATACATCAGGGAGGGCTTGAATCCCCTCAGCTTACAGGAGTAAGATGCTCACCTTCATTGTGAGCATCTCTATGGAAATGCAGGGGGCCTATCAGTACCTGATTCATATCTAGTGTTTATCCAGCTCTTCCTAGCCAGACACTGTGCTTATAACATGCATTATGTCACCACCTCATCACTTTCCCACAACAGTGCAGGATCCTGATGCACTTCCCCATTGACAACTGATAAACAGAGCCTAAAAGGAAACAAGGAGATGAATGTCGAGAACCCTGAACTCCACCAGGCCTGTGTGGCTTTGAAGCTCACACCTCTTCTCTCCCCTTTACTCAGCAAACTTAGTTCTACCTCTGTCCATAGGAGTAGGTAGTGGCTTTGGTCAGGGAATCGGTTACTTAGAAGAAGATGACAATGTTGCCTGGTGGTAGACAGGGTAGACATGGGAACCAACTACTTTGAACAGAACTAAGAAGTCATCTGGTTTGAACTTGAGCCACAAAAGCTCCACAGCAGAGAGGAAAAGCATTTGCTTGAAGGATAAGGAGAAACGGATCTGTTTCCACCAATGTCAAAACGGACAGGTCGATTTCTCTGTGGGCTGTATCTGATCTCATGCTCATAAGCCGCTCCCGATTCCCTGAAAGTGAAACATCTCTGTGACCTGGGAGGGCTCTGGGTGGGTACCATGAGAGCCTTCAGGCTGGTTGGCATCAGGTCCACCGACAAAGTGGTGCTTTTGAACAACCCCAGTAAGGACAAAACAGCAGGCATTTCAAACAGGGAAGGAAAAACAGGCTAGCAGAAGCAAACACACACGGGGATGGAGTGCCTCTTGATCTCATGTGCCCAGAGCGATAAACTTGGAGAAAACACGAGAACAAAGACTGTATCCTACAGTTTATGCACTTGGATTAAATCAAGCAAAGCAGCCGAAAGACCTCAAGCCTTCATTACTGAGAGTTAATTGCTTATCTCATATGAAAACTTTTTCCCAGTGCAGGCAGGAGAGGGTTTTACTGGTATTTGGAGATAGTAGTCACTCCTGATCTCCATTTGTCCTTTGAGAACAGGATGGGATTGACATAGATCAGGGATGGAGTCCCTAGATTAGTAAAGTGTGTATCCTTAGGAACTTGTTGGACCTAAGATTCTTAAGGCCCCTTCTGAGTCCTACTAAATCAGAAGCTCTGGGTGGAGCCCAGCAACCTGTGTGTATGCACAGGTATGATGATACTTGATAAAGGCTGAACTTTCCTAATGCAAAAATCCAAAACAAAACAAAATCAAATCAAATCAAAACAAACAAAACAATACTGTGTGAGGGCTGTGACACAGTGCCTTAATAGAAAGGTATATAGCATGGGAGATGGCTCAGGGAGTCAAGCATTTGCTGTGCAAGCATGAAGACCTGAGTTCAAATCCCCAGAACCCATGTAAAAGTCAGACTTGGTAGCATGTCTGTAATCCCAGTGTTCCTAGGGAGAGTCAGGAACATAGAAGGAGAATCCCAGGAAGCTTGTGGGCCAGATAGCCTAGTGTACTGCAGTACCATACAGCAAAGAGGGCCTGCCTCAAGCAGGGTAGAAGGTAAGGACCTACATTTTAAGATGCTCCCTGACCTCCATATGGTGAGGTTCCCCATGTAGATTCTAGGAATCTTCAGGCTTGGTTGCAGTTTCCTTATCCACTCAGCTATCCCTCTGGCTCTTGATATTAGCATCTTAAAAAATACTGCCAATTAGATATCTAGACATCATATCAGCTTTGGAGTGAGAGTGATGTCAGGCTTCGATGTGAAGATGCTCTCCTTACTCTCCTGCTGTGCAGGATTTTGCATGAAAATCTCTGACCTTCAATTTTCCACTCTGAAAATGGAAATAATGATACTTATTACCTAAAATTGTCTCCAGAAAACAAAAGAGAACCAGAAAAGCATTGGTTACATAGGTAGACAATGTGAAATAGTTGCAGGTGTAGTTTTATTAAGATAATAGACTCAACCACATCAGTTTACAGCCCTTCTCCTTTAATAAATATCATACTCTAGGCAAATGAAAATACAGCTCTTATTGATCTGCTCTACTTAAACGAAGAGGGTTGTCTTTCTGCAACACTATTAGCAGAAGTACACATGTCTCAAAAGATGCAACAGAATGGATGCTAATATGAAAAGGTCCCATGAAATGCTCTTTAGTTGGTCATTCTTTTAAGTGGGATGAGTAAGCAGTACAAGTCTATGAAATGATCAGGGTGGAGAGAAAGGGGAAAGAAGAGAGAAAGCTCATCCCAATCTAGGTTGCTGTCATCTTTTACCTAGACTACAGTAGGGGACTTCTTACTGTGGTCTCAACAGGACAAAGACAAGTCCAGATATGGCTTTATGTCACGATCACACAGTTTCTACCTCATTTGGAGTAAAGTTTGAACTCCAGCTAGACTCTACTCTACATGCCTCTATTGTACTCATTCATGATCCATTGGTCTGGCCATCACTCAATCACTCAGTCCCAACCACATCTCAACTCTCCCTCATATTCCCAGAATCCTCCTGCTAGCCTCCAGACCCTTGTATTTATATTTACCAGTCTCTCTGCCCTCAATGTTCTTGTCATTTCCAGGACCCATTTCCATCACTTATCAACTTTCTTCAGGGATCGCTTCAAAAAGTCCTCTCTTGAACTTATCATTTAGTATTCCATCCATCATTACTTGGCATTTCTCTGTGACTTTACCTCTTTGGTATTTCCCAATCTCAAAATAAATCTCATAGTTCGTGTTAGTTATATTATTTACTGAGTGCCTTTCACTAGAACATAAGCTCAGAGTTTCCAAGGGTTTGGAGCAGTGGGTGATATTAGTAGCTCTCTATGCATGGCGAGATGACCAAGGAATGGATTAATTTTGTCCCTCCATGTACTTATAAGGCTTGTTGGTCACCAATCACTTAACGATGAAGAAGAGATGAGAAGGTATGTAGATAGGCTCAATGGAGGAAAAGGAAAACATGGGATGAAAATTTAATTGTTGCTGACATAAATATTAAGTAGAGCTGTGGAAAAAAAATAAGTCAAGTGGGATTTATCATCCTTATTGAGATCATCTAGATAGGAGGGCTAGGGACAAGGTGGAATGTCTTAGCAGTGGGAGGCTGATGTCACTGCAGAGCTAGACCACATCACGATGTCATGTGATCACTCCAACAGTAATGACTACCTAACACCAGCTTGGATCAATGTGGCCAACCGAACAGGTACTATAAACCGCCCCTGGTGTCTCCTGATCACCACCAGCTTTGCAGAAGCTGCCTCCACGGTGCATCTCAGGTTTTGGCACATCCAAAACCCCTGTGTTAGCAATGCGAAGAGCATTAATCCCTTGTAGGAAAGTCTCACCATGTTGCTAGAATTCCTTGCCTTAAACTCATGAATAATCTTCCCTCTTTTCCACTCAAATTTGTCCATAAAACAAGCTCTCTAAAATCCCACCCAGTGTAACTCCCTCCAGGAGCCCAGACTTACCCCTTGAGTGTTTTTCTACCCTGCGATCAAGCTTTCTACCAATCCTTCCTTTGTCTCATCTCTGTCCCATGGGGGCGGTGGAGTAAGATCATCTAGATAGGAGGGCTAGGGACTCTGCATAAAGCTTGGCATGTGGGGTGGCATTGGACAAGCTAATCTACACTTGGATCTTCAGCTTCCACGTCTGCAAGATGGACTTCATGTTCCTACAGACAATTCCTGGGACCTCAGTGAAGATGAAAGAAAATTGCTTGCAGCTCACTTGTCACTGTTGGGGGCAGGGGCAGGAGTCTGTGGATGCCACAGTGTCCTCATTGTGACTTTTGTCACTTGAGACTGGGTATTTTTGGAAACACAGACCAAATACAAGACTTTAGTGCTAAATCAATGTTGCAATCTCAGAGGCTAGACTTATTCTGCTCTGACTTGGGCCATCCATAATTTTGGGATGAAACTGGGGCGTGAAAATATAATTGCCACAGCATTGAAAATAATCCGTTTTTAAACATCCATAAAGATGCCTGGCTTCGTGAACTCTCCCTGAGTTGTGGGCTTGCTTCCTTGTTTTCTGGTTCAGAAACCATCAGTGGCAAAGCAGCCATTCTGAGAATGAACAATGCTCATTTACAGGCTGTCGACAAAGATGAGCAAATGGCACCCCAGAGAACTGTATCATTAAAGCTGCAGCGCAGGGAAGGCTTGGCCAGCCTCCTGCCTCACCCTATCTTCTGCAGATTTAGTCTTTGATTTGCCCCTGAAATGCAGGCTTTTGCCTTTTTTTTTTTAAACAAAGAAGATGCCTTGGGGGGAAAGCAAGTTGTGTCAGTCAAAACCACTTATGAGATGTGTCTGGATTTTGTTTTCTTATACACGGGGGAAAGGTGTTTCAGATCACATTTTCCCCCCTCTGTATTAACAAAAGGTTATATTATCATTTGGATCTGAAAACACACCCCTAACACAGCCAACACATTCTCTTATGGCAGTTAACTATTGTGTCGAGCTTTTTGTTGTTGTTGTTGTTTTAAATTTCAAATGCAATTGAGATTTTAAAGTACACCTATGGAGATTTCACCAGGGGAAAATCACCATAAAGTTTCAAGTTAAAGGACAGCTGGGTTCAGCATTATGTAGCTGAAACACAAGCCATTTTCAGCTGTTGACCTCAAGGATGCTAAATGGAATGCTGGCCCTGGATAGAAGACATTGAAAGCAATGTCAACACAAGTTCAACGGCAAGCCAGTGACTTTTATCACATTAAAAGTAAGCAAACAAAACAAAACAGGCCAGGGTGGAACTATTCTGAATAACACAGGAGAGGTAAAATCTAAGCTATTTCAATATTTCATTTTTTATCTTGAACTGGTATTGATGCAGACGGTCTCCCCAAATAATAACTTTATAATATATATTTTATATAATATATTTATACATAAATTATACACACAGCTAAATAATTTGTAATATATATATACAAATGTAATACATAAATATATATATTATATATATATATATATCATGTGTCTGTGTGTGAGTATGCACATGTGTGTGTCTGCAGAGGCCAGAAGAGGATGTCAGATCTCCAGAGCTGGTGTTATAGGCATCTGTGTGCCACCCTGCATGGGTTCTAGGAATGAAAATTGGTTCCTCTGCAAGAACAGTAAAAATTCTTAACCATGGAACCATCTCTCCAGCCCCCAAATTCATAATTTCCGCAAAGTCTCTTAAGTGCTAAGAACTATTTTAAAAGACTTAACCCTTATTAGTATATTAAAAATAAATGAAAGACAAAGAAAAAAGAAACAAAACTCCAGCCCAGCCTGAGGTCCCTATGAAACTGAAAGAAGATCACCTACCTTCCCTGCACTGCATCATGGGAAAGCATTCTGTTCCGTTCCATTTGGTTTAAGCAACTGTTTAAACATCATCCCTCCTATAGCTCCTAAGCAATATCCTAACTAATGTGGATGCCCAGCTCCAAGCTGACATGATATATTTATTGATTCATTTCTTTCTAGGACACATCTTTTTGAGTCTCCAAACCCTCTCTTCCCTCCTCAGTCACTCCTCGTCTCCAGTCTCCACTGTGTTCTTTGTTCTCACCTCCTACAAGATCAGAAGCAAGAGCACTGGTACTCACTCCATGGGGGAAGGAAGTCTGGCGCTGGACACAGCATTCCCTGATTTCCAACCATTAGCTCCTGAACATCGCAGGAGCATTCAGGCTCTACTGTGAGCCAACTCTGCCAATTATTCTGACTTCCCCCCTTCTCCTTCTATTAATTTAACAAGGAAGTAGAGTATTTACATGAAGAAAATTCACTCTAAATTCCCTCCAAAACAAACCAAAGAACATAAAAAAAGTAGCAGGGAGGCCCCATAAATACTCAGGTTCCTGCTTATGGAGAATTATTTAGGAGCTGGAGCATGCTGGGTAGGCACGGTTCACAGATCCTTAACTACTTCCATCAAACAGTCAGAGGCTACTGAGAACAGAGAAGATGAGGTTCCCCCCAGGGAGGTGTAATTGCTCTGTGACCTAACTCTGGGGCAGCGGCAGGGAGAGTTCCATTGGGAGTCCTTCACCTATCCCTCAGCTTTGCAGGACATGACACTCAGTAGCCCCTTGACCCACTGTGGTCTGAGGACTGTGGGCTTGTTCGAGTAAGGAACAAAGGGCCTTCTGTGTTCTTTCCACATCAGACACTACTGTGATTCTCCTGGTTATACATTTATTTATTTGCCCTCATTTTGTCCCTGTTTATGATTCTGGCTTTTTGAGATATCAAAAATATTTAAGCCATTTAATGAGATAAACAGTTGACTCAGTGAAATCTGGGGTCACACAACTAACTGCAACCTTCTGGAGGCACCGGGAGAGCTGGAGATCTACAGTGTTGACCTTTTCCAAAGGAAGGGACACGCTCGCCTCTCAAGAATGCTACTCCAAAATCATTTGCATTGGACTCTGAAGCAAGCTGGGCTCATCAAGGATGTCACAGGGGACTGGATGCCTGCAGACAAATTTTAAATCTGATGAGGGTTTGCATAAAGCGCTCTGCTGTTGGGGAAAGGGTGTGGAGTCTGGCATTGACCTGAGATTCCTACTCCAGTGCTGCCATGGGTGAGCATAGTCATTCAGGTCTAGTAGCGGTGTGTCCAACAACGGAGGGCTTTCATATTTTCCTCTCTAGCCTGCAGTAAAAATGCCACCAAATAAAACATACAGTGCGTTCGCTATAGAAACATGTTGAGTAAATGAATGGGGACAGGCTGAAGTTCTGTAGGAACTACCCCCTTTCTGGCTTATCTACATTCTGTTCCTTCAGCACACTAGATGTATTCTGTACAATTCTACATGAACCACACTCACTTCCAGACACCAGCCTGGCACGGTTCCCCACCTCTCTGTCTCTGTTTAAATGACCCTTTCAGGAGGGTCTTGTCTGACGACCACTGAATTTACAATTTACAGCCCTCTTCCAGTCCGTTCCTTTGACCTCCTTTATTATTTTCTATCATACTGATCACAACCTAACACATACGATTCGTGGGGTGTGTCTGTCCCCTCACTACCTGCAGTGAATGCTTCCCAAGAGTAGGAGTTTTCATTTCCTTAGTATGCTGTGTGAGTTTCCTGTGGCCGCCACTAACAAACCACCACAGGCTTTGGCACTTCAAACCACAGACATTCATTTTATCCTAGTTCTGGAGACTGCAAAGTCAATGTGCCCACATTTTCCGAAGCCTTGGGAGTGGGGGTAGGGGTGGGGTGGGGTATGACATTTCCTGCCACCCCAGCTTCTGGATGGTTCCTGGCATTCCTCAGGTCAGGCCTCAGCTCTCCAATCTCTGTCGCCATCTTCACCAGCTGGCCCCTCACATTGTCATACTGCATGCCTTTTACAGGGACATCTGCTTTGGGTTTAGGGTACCCTTGCTAACCACGTCCATTTCACCCTGACTTCCCTCACAATTGCAAATACCATTTTTTTCCAAACAATGTCACACTTATAGGTCCCTAACTTATAGGTTAGGATATGACATGTTTTATTTGGGGGGTGTGGGGGACAATCAATAACCAATTGCATCATTAGTGCCAACAGTAATGAGCATCACGATGCCCAGGCTTGTGTCAAATAATTAAATAGGCCAGATACTCATGGCTGCTGGAGCCGCAGAACCGCATGGAGAACTCCTTTCTTGTCCAGTTTCAGTGGGAATCTTTCTCCTTAGCCTCCTGTTCTGAACACTCAATCCCTAGCTTCTGGCGATATTGTGTATTGTAAAGACATTAGGAAGCAGGGCCATAAATTATTGGGGTGTTCTTCAAGGCTTATGGCCCAACCCTAACCCCACCCTAGCTCTCTGTTTTTCTGGTCCACAGCCATGATGTGAACATGCCTACATCATGCCTTCCACCATTGTGAAGTGGCTGTGCAGGCCTGTCCCGCCATGATGGACTGACCCCCGCCCCCCGAAACTCTGAGTCAAACCTTGGCACCCGGAAATTGTTACGTCACCTCTGTTGTCACAGTGATGAGAGAAGTAACAAGTGCACTTCCCTTCATTCCCTTTCTGTCATAGGGCCTGCCTGTGTGGGATGGCTTTCCTCAGAAACAGTGACAGAATAAGCCCAGCGTCTTCTGCCAACCCGGATCACCCTCCTCTGCTGTCCCAGTCAAAAACTGTCTTCCCAGCACGTCTTGAGTGATCTCAGGGACTAGACAGGATTCATTGCCATGCACTGTTTATATCAAGTGTTCCCAGTCAAATCCAATCATCATAGGTAGAAACGGCCACACGGAACCCCACTGACAGGAGAGACGGAATGTGAGACAAGTTTCCCAGAGTGGCATATCCATTAACACAGTGGCCAGATAATTCCCTAGAACTTTACTGATTTACATATATATATATATATATATCCCAGTCAATTTCTGGTCTTCTGAAATTAAAATGAAAGTGGCAGTTCATGGCTGAGGCCCTAGCCGTGGTCTGGTGGCTCCACACTCATGCAGGCAGTGACTGCTTCAGTTCTGGCCACTGAAGCAGGGAGAGATGAAAACATATCCATTTTCAGCAAGGGTCACTATTTGTTTAGACATACTGAATAACTTTCACTTGCATGGAACATTAACTTATTTAAATGCATTGGAGGAATTCAGAGCAATGTGAGGTTATTGGTGTTATGTGGTTCACAGAGAGGGCTGTGTGTGTCTAATCGTAAAGACTCAAAAACCTTGGAATCACTGTCTGGGTCTTTTGTGCAGATGCTACAGAGTAGCAGCCACAGGGGTTTGTAGATGTGAATGTAAAGTCATCTTTCCTTCAAGGGACTTGGAGTCTCCCAGAAGGTGAGGACAGCGCTCTCACATAACCAGACTTGAAGCAAAAAGTGGAAGCGGCAGGATTTAGGGGCCACTTCTGGGTTGATACATGTGGATGGTGGGACTATGAGGTGATGGATGGCAGGGGAAGAGAGAGCACCCAACTATAGACATCCTCTTATGTCACTAGCACTGATGACTGAGATGTTCCTCAAATCACCTTATGTATGTAAGGGCTGAACAGTTAGGAACAGGTGTAGCTATGAACAGGAGTGAATGACTAGAAACATTCAATATTAACTAACACTGAATGAGCATTAACTGTGCAGCTTTGCTCTGAAGATCCCCTCTATAGACCAAGATTTTCTAACTGTGAGTTCTCTGACAGTTGAGGCAGAGCCATTCTTTGCCTTTCCATTCTAGGATGTTCAAGAATACACTGACTCCTGCCCACAAAGGGCCAGTAGCAAAACCTGTTGTGAGAACCAAAAATGACACTGGGTGTTGCCAAATGTCTCCTTGGGGTTAAAAATATTCCTGGTTGGGATTCACTGATACATTCTTTCTTGTCCTGTGAGGCAGCATCATTAACCCATCTTATTGATTGGGAAAGACTGACATGGAAAGGTTAAGTATGAACCTCAGGGCACATGGCTGAAGAGAAAGCCTTACCCTTTGGAATATATGGTGCACATATATTTCTCAACATGTCATTTGATTTCATACTTATAGAGCTATTTTTTAACTCTAGAGACCCATTAAAATTTTATGAAGTCAACTACATCAATTTTTCAGCTTATAGTTTTGACTTTTTGTGAAATGCTTAAATTCTACCTTATCACAAGACTATAAAAAATGCATCTCTGATTGATTCTTTCTAGTGTTTTATGGTTTCCTTAAATACATATCTTGGTACCACTGAATTAATTTTGATATAAAGACACACGCACACACACACACTATTCATTTACATATGGAACTTGTTCCTTGTTAATAAAATAAAGCAGGAAGACAAAATGGTATAGTATTAAATTCTATTATTTGGAGATAGCTCTGCAACATTTTGTTGAAAATGCTTCCAGTTGCCTCTCTGTTGGTCTGCGCACAAAGCGTTGAGCTGCAGGAGTCTGGAGGCTGACAATGGAAAAGAGAAAAGAGCTAAGTGCTAATGGCATATGGGAGTGTCAGGAGTGAGATGTAGAAAAAGAAAGGGGGTAAAAATTAAGCTAGAAAGGTTATAGTTAGAGGATGCAAGTCAAAAGAAAGCAACATAATGGAAAAACAGGCAAGAGGCATTTTTTCTATAGCAACACACTTCAAATACCAAACACAGTGGGAAGCTGTGGTTGATGGGTCCTGGAAGGACATACAATGTGGTACCTGAATGGATATTTGAAGGATGGAGAGGAGAGTTACAGTGTTCAAGCAGATGAAGACAAACTCTCATGTAAACAGGGTAAATTGTAGATGCAGAGGTTGGAAGCTTTACTAAGAAAAATCGAATTAAAAAACGAGAAAGGATGAAATACCTGAGAAAGATGGACCAAGACAAAACTATATAACAGGGTTCTTATGTTGCACCACATATTAATTACGTTCTCATTATGGTGACCAAATGCTGGCAAGAAGTAATTCAAGGGGGTAGGATTTATTCTAATTTCCATGTTAAGGAAGGATGGTCCATTATGGTGGGAATCCAAAGCAATAAGAGGCTCTGTCAATGGTGGCAGGAGGCTGCTTCCTGATATCTTGGCAGAAGAAGAAGCAAAGAAAGTGGAATGCTGCTATACAGCCAGGTTTCTGTATTTTGCTCCCCTTTATTTGGCCATAGCCCCCAAGTCTATGTGATTATGCTGTCCACATTCAGGGCAGGTTTCCATTGGTGACTTCTCTCTGCAAGGGCTTCACAGACATTCAAAGATGTACCTTGTTAGTGCCTAGAGTATTTCTTAACCCAATCCAGTTGAGCCCTGAAATTAAGCATCATGAGCTCCTGCAATTTAGAGGATACACAAGTGGAATTTAGGGGAGCCTGTTAAAACTATAAAACTATATTTAATTTGTGCATATTTCAGGATATGAAACATTTTTGGCAGTTATTGGTAAGTGTTAAGAAGGAATGTTCTCAAGAATTAGGGTAATATTTACTAGTTCCTAGCAGAGAACAGGGACCCACTAGAAGGGTCTCCATGGAGATGGTTGAGAGCAGATTGAGATACTGGATGGAACAAGGTCTAAGCATAAGTGAGGAAGGATGGATCCAGTGTCCCAAGCCACTCGAATCCTGAGTTCTTACTTGGCCTCCAGTCACTGTGTTCTATTATCAGTAAGAAGAGGAGATCTCTAGAAGAAAACAAATGCTACTTTGCAAACAACAGCAGCAAAAACTGAAACACACACACACACACACACACACACACACACACACACACACACACACAAACCCAAAAGAAAGAAACTGAGAAAGAACCCCATCTTCCCAGTTATTTCTGAAAGGTATCAATCAGTGCCCATCCCCTTCCCCCACTCTGTCTTCCAAAATGTCTCCAGTTAATACAAGCTGATTTTAAAATTCACAAAAGGCACAAAATACTACTAATGTCAATGTATGAGCGCATTTTAGAAAATGGCCATCCCAGGCAAAGTGATATAAGCACACTGGACATTGGCAAGGAAAGCTCCATGATGAAATGGCAAGCTTAGGACTTTGGGGACAAATTCAGACACCTGTGGAGTGGGCACAATAAGACTAGAGTTGTCATCCAGAAATATCCAAGTTGCTCTCCAGTTCTTCAGCAGATTCACTGACTCTGGGCACCCAACTCAGAGGTTCTGTGTCCCTGTGCATGGACTACAATGTAGATGCCTTGCACAAAGAATGTCTGAATTGAATGGATTAAACATATGAGTGGGTGCCTAATTAATGCACATGCCTGGAGGTCCACAGTGACAGCATTACCTTACACTGCTGGCCTCTTAAGAGGTGAAGTTAATAGTCAAATCTATTTTACTCCCCAGCCTTGAAGTATAGCTAAGAATGTGAGGGTGGATGTTAAAGTCACGTGGGAGAGTTATTCCAGCAGATGGGAAATCCTGAGCTTCTATGTCACAGACACCTGACCTGGAATGCCAACTTTTCCACATGATGACCAAGCTCTTGAGCCTCAACGTTTTCACCTGCGAAATGGTGACTTGAACAAATGGGCTAAGTGTGCTTCAAAAATGAAGTAGTATTATCTTTAGCTTACAGACAGAGATGGGAGTAAGAGCCAACATGATGAAATTCTTCAAATGTGAGATCTAATCTTTATTCAAAAGACTGATTTTTGTTATCTATTCTTATATCAACATTTATTTTTACACACTGCTTCACTAAGTAGTCTTTATTTTGATTATTGATGTTTTGGTGCTTTTGAATTTTGTCCCAAATGAAACATTAGTTCTATCCCTGGAGCCATTAATTATAAATATTGAATGCTTCAGTTTTATATATTTATGTAACTCAAACACATAGCATGATACCTAGCCTAGAGTAAGAAACTGTCATCATGGCCGCTATCATAACCATTATTACCATCATCACCATTGCTATCATTACATCACCATCACCAGCATCACATCACCATTATTATAGCTATCATTATCATCAACAGTATCAGCACCATTACATACACCATCAGCAGCACCCTCCTCCTTTCTTCACCATAATCCTTACCATCATCTTCATCATCACTCTCATTATAATTTTCTAAGTCGTTCTAGATAAATTTCCTAGTTCTGAGTTTCAAATCCTCGGTTTTATCTTGAGGCTAATACCCCCTTATAATGTATATAACAATATTTTTTATTACTATCATTAGAGTTTTTGCTGTCATCAATGGAGACTTGGCTCCAAACACAGGAAGGAATTGCCCATCAAGAAGCCAGACAGTTGTGATGAACATGAGACCAACCAGGCAGAGGAATAGGGCAAGGCCAGGCTGGGCTCTGGGCTGGCTTTGGTAAGGCTGCCTAAGACTGACACAGAGAAGCAGAGGCTGTTATCACAGCTGACACTTCCATGCTCATGAAGACGGTGTCCTTCCAGTCCAGGAAGTGGATGAGTCATGAGTCATGGAGTAGAGGCAGAGGGGAGAGGGTTCTGTTCTTTTTTTTTTTTCTTTTTTTAATTACAGCTTGGAGTTCTGATCATTTTTAAAAGGTTTCTAGATGTACTACAGGAAAGGAGTATAATAGCCACCCAGTCCCTACCCTGCCTGGAAAACCTCAAGTGACTAATTGCCTTTTTTTTCTAATATGGAAGCCTTATTTCGTCTGTCCAAAGAGTCCGTTTCCTTTTGCTGTGCGCTCCCTCTCTACATCTTTTAATCTTGCAAGGCATAGCCACATAAACAAACAGCAGAAAACAGGAAGATGAAAGTCTGCCAGGTTCATCCGACTCTGATTCCCACTTGACAAACAAGCCCTACGCGATTTTGATAAAGGCTGCGAGGGCTCTGATCTGACCTTCTTCTCGCCACTGTGGGAGATGTAAACACAATGTGCTTTCTCATAATTAGAAGATATTGATTCCCCAGTAGCTCATGAGGAGGCCGAGTGGTCTTTCTTCTCCATGGAGGCAGCATGCCTCAGTCCTGTCGTCAGACAGGAAGAACACACTAGGCTCAGGCATCGCTGCGGGTTTAGACTTCAAGTTTTGCAGCTGGGGAAGGACATAACACTTACTGTTTTGAAGACAGATGTTAGTGAGGTTTTTATATACAGTGTGCTACCGTAATAACTGAACCCAAGATTCAGTCATTTAAAGCACCAGATACAATTGTTTCTTCTTTGTGTGACGATCTAGGCTGGGACTGCCATGGTGGCTTGATGGTACCAACGAAGACACATCTTTCCACCATGTAACACCCAGCACAGTGCCTGCTTTTTTGTTTTTGTTTTTCTGTTTGTTTCTTTTGGCAAACTCTTGCATAGCATAGGCTGGCCTTAGACTCTATGTCATCAAGGATGACTTTAAAATCTTCTTTTAAAAACATTTTAAAAGATTAAAAAAATAATTTAATGTGTATGAGTGTTTTGCCCGCATGCATTTCTGTACCACATGTATGCCCAGTGCTCAAGGAGGTCAGAAGAGGGCCTTGATCCCCTGGCACTGGAGTTACAGTTGTGAGCCACCATGTGGGTGCTGGGAACTTAAGCCCAGTCCTCTGTAAGAGCAGCCAGTGCTCTGAACTACTGAGCCATCTTACTGGCCCCAACTTTTAGCTCTTGATCCTCCTAAGTGCTGGAATTATATGCATGGACCAATGTACCCAGTTCATGTGGTGCTGGGATTGAACCCATGGCCTTGTGCATGTTAGGCAAGCACTCTACTGAGCTACATTTCCAGCCTGGCATTGCGTCCATTTGACCAAGCTGAATATGGACTCACCACCATGTTTGCAAGCCAGCTAAAAGGAAAGAGACGAGTCAGGAGGGCAAGTTTCTTCTTGCTAAGAGCATGACTTCAAGCACACACACTCTGCTCACTTGTGCATTAATGCTTGTCACCATAGATGTCACATGGTCACACCTAGATGCCAAGGTGGCTGTACAAGAGAGTCTTAGTAAAGAGACTACGTGCCACTACTCCCAAGGAAGAGATGGATGAATTGGGGACTGTGGGAACCCTAGGGTACCTGAAAATATTTATCCAAATGTTCAGAACAGGGTTCCTAATCTGCTGGGCACTTTGGGGGTGTCATGATAACTGATGATGATGAGAAATGCTGACAGCTGCAGGTAACTGCTATAGATGTCTCCCTTTGTGCCTCTCTGAACAAAGCATGTTAGACACATCACACATTTTCCCTTCATGATGATTACACAGGGTCAATAGTCTAATCATCCTGATTTTACCCATGAAGAAAATGAGACACTTCAAGTTCAGACACTTTCTCAAGGTCATGTAACTAGTATGTGGTCAAACACAATCTACAATTTGTTGTCCAGATCACACCCTTAACCCATTTATTAAGACATTAATAATTAATATTTTGAGATGCATTGGGATTTCAAAGACAGAATTAAACGGTCAGTCTCCTCCATAAGTAGATTCTCTGAAGCACTTAAAGGTTTGTTTATAACTTGGATAACAGCAATTTAGACTGGATGTTCTATTTGTGGGAAAGTGGTAAGAACGCTGGCCTTACACACACCTTGATTTGTTTGAGAACTTTTAGGAAATGAGCGAAGGACTCTTGGCCCAATGCAATGCGGTTAGTCCATGAGATCTTTCTAAATGGGGCCAACGGAGGAAAGAGGAAGTCACCAGAAGGTGATTGGTGGGGCCGAGGGTGGGAGCTGAGGTGCAAAGACAGCACACTGGGGCTTCTTTCGGTGCTTGAGGAAGCTCTGAGGCAGAGGAGGAAGACCTCTGATCCTCCCCAAAGGGGAGAACTCAGGCACCCTGAGGAGGCTCTGCCACAGTGACTCGGTGAGCAGCATGGAGCCTGGGTCATTCTGATGGAACACAAGTCAAGGCTCAGGGCTGTTACAGAAGTGGATCTCAAGCCCCCAGGCAGCCCCATGCAAGACCTGAAGGATATAGCTGAACAGTGAGTGTGGGGCACAGGGGCAGACTTCAGGACGCAGCTGCTGCCATCGGCATGCATCAGCACATTGAAATGTCTGGGAAGGAAGAGAATAGAACACCCCTTCTCTCCCCACAAGCAGATGGGCAATTACACGGAGGGTGGGAGCCAGACGCTGCTCCTCTCCGGAGACCAGCACCAGAGGGAATGGGCTGGCTCTGGGGAAGGAGTTTCTGCTACTGGAGAGGGACAAGGAGTTGGGGAATGAATCAGGCTTCAGAGCCCTGGGAAGGGATGGCTTCCTTCCTCCATGCTGATCTCTGCGGCTCTTCTCCAGGCACCAAGCTGCCAAATGTGGCACCATCTTA
The DNA here is from genome assembly GCF_949786415.1 of Peromyscus eremicus. Taxonomy (NCBI): domain Eukaryota; kingdom Metazoa; phylum Chordata; class Mammalia; order Rodentia; family Cricetidae; genus Peromyscus; species Peromyscus eremicus. The sequence goes on from NC_081420.1 coordinate 89,314,677, forward strand.
CGGGACAGCACCCAACACAACCCTGGTGTGTAGGTCACACTGACACCATATCTGCTGGTGTGTGTTTCAGCTGTGGCCTTTTTTCTTGGTTTTTCATTATGGAAATGGAATGCTCAAACAAAAGGAGAGGTTTCTAACCAAATCCTGTCTGGTAAGCAGCATCCACTGAACCAGAAACCACACTCCAGCATGACATCTTTTAAACATGCCTTAGTTACTTCCTATGGCTCTAAAACAAGATCTTGTGGCATAAAATTCTTCCGGGTTTACGATGGTGATGGGATGGGGCTTGGTACCGAGGATGACAACAAAACCAAAGGTCGATTTCTAAAGTCTTCTTTGAGTCAGTTTACACAGGGCTCTATCCTTGAAGGCCAACCTTCCTCCCTCTCTCCATAGTAAAATAGCTTCAATTGACTCAAACCCACAACAATTTAGATCATGAGCAACAGGTTAATTAGTGTTTTTGTAAAATGCAGGGTGTGTTCTGACTTCAGGATATAAGACACTGGTCCAATATACCATGGTGGGTGACCCAAGGTGTATGGGAAGGAGGGGCACTGTCTTAGTCAGTGTTCCTACTGCTGTGAAGAGACACCATGACCACGGCAACTCATAAAGGAACATTTAATTGAGGGGGTGGCTTACAGTTTCAGAGGTTTAGTCCATTATCATCATGGCAGGGAGCATGGCCACATGCAGGCAGACATGGTGCTGACTACATCTTGATCAGAAGGCAACAGGAAGTGGACTGAGACCCTGAGTGAAGCTTAAGCAAAAGAGACCTCAAGGTCTGCATCCATAGTGACACACTTCCTTCAACAAGGCCACACCTACTTCAACAAGGCCACACCTACTTCAACAAGGCCACACCTACTTCAACAAGGCCACACCTACTTCAACAAGGCCACACCTCCCAATAGTTGCCACTCCTTTATGAGCTTGTGGAGGCCAATCACATTCAAACTACCACATTCTACTCCCTGTTTCCTATAAACTTGTTTCAATATCATAATGCAAAACGCATTTAGTCCAACTTCAAAAGTCCCTATGGTCTATCACAGTAAACAATATTTAAAAGTCCAAAGTTCAAAGCCTCTTCTGAAATTCATGCAATCTCTTAACTGTAATCCCCTATAAAATCAAAATCAAAAAACAGATCACATACTTCCAACATATAATGGCACAGGATATATATTACCATTCTGAAATGTAGGGAAGGGAGCATATTGAAAAACCAGCTGGGCAAACTTCAAACTCTGCATCTACATGTCTGATGCCAAAATGCTCTTCAGCTCTCCAACTCCATTCAGCTTTGTTGACTGAAACACACTTCTTTCTCTTGGGCTGGTTCCACTCCCTGTTAGCTGCTCTCCTCAGCAGGTATCCCCTCTGGCATCTCTAACGTCTTGGGTTCTCCAAGGCAATCCAGGCTCCAACTTCACAGCTTCACAAATGGCTTCTCTGGGACTCCATTCAGGGACATCCCTGACACTTTCCTGGCCTCAGCAGCTTATTTTAGGTGAAGAGATAAATTCCATAACCCGTTTCTTCTATCCTTAACTCTAAATCCAGAACCATGTGGCTGATGCTGTCAAGTTCTTCTGCTTGCTAGGGCTGGAACATGGCTGCTTGTTGGTTCAATTGCATCTTCATCAGCTCTCTGTTTTTGATTGTTTCCTTTACTGTCTAAGCTTAGCTGTCTTTGAACTTGCTCTATAGACCAGGCTGGCCTCAAACTCAGAGATCGAAAGCCTCTGCCTTCTGAGTGCTGGGATTAAAGGGATGCACCACCACACTCACCTCTGAACTTGTCTTTAGTTCCTTTTGATGAGTTGGAAACCTAGCTGGGTGGGATCTTGCCCTGAGGTTGCCAGTCCCTTTATTCCATTTCTTAATCTGTTTATCTCCTTTAACATGGGATTTAGCTCTATTCCACTTCCTGGTGTCCCTTTTCTCAATCTGTACATTTTATATTTTTATTTTCTCAGCTTGCTCCTTTTCATTATAAATCTTCATCAAAGTTAACACTAATAACCACAAGACAGAGTCCGTACTAGGCTGTTTTAAGAATTTCTCTGCCCATGGAATTAATCCAAAACTCTTCACTTTATCCTCATGCAGATTTTTTGGACAAGGGCAAAAACAGCCATATTCTTCACCAAAATATCACAAGCGAAATCTCTAAGCAACATATTAAAATTCTTCTCCTCTGAAACCTCTCATAGCCCCCGCAGTTCATCAAATCACACTCAGCATGACTGTCTTCCATGCTCCTACTAGTATGGCCCATTAAACAGTGTTTAAAACATTCCACGCTTTCCTAAACCAAAGTACCAAAGTACAAATTCCTTCAAGCAAAAGCATGGTCAGACCTATCACAGTGACACTCCAGTCCCTGGCACTAACTTCTGTCTTAGAGTTTCTATTGCTGTGAAGAGACACCATGACCACAGCAACTCTTATAATATTTCACTGAGGCAGTGGCTTACAGTTTCAGGGGTTTAGTCCATTATCATCATGGCAGGGAGCATGGTCACATGCAGGCAGACATGGTGCTGACTATGTGTTCGTCAGAAGGCAACAGGAAGTGGACTGTGACACTGAGTGCAGCTTAAGCAAAAGAGACCTCAAAGCCTGCCCCCACAGTGACACATTTCAACAAGGCCATGTCTCCCAACAGTGCCATTCCCTGTGAGCTTATAGGGGCCAGTTACATTCAAACTACCACAGACACAGACCTACTTTAGGAGAAAAAAATTAGGTCCACATATTAACAGAAATAAATAATAAGAGCAGACATGTGGACAGTTATTGAGTCAACTCTATCAGCTCCCCTAAGCCTGGGAAGGCAGAACCTAAACAGTTATCTTAGAGTTTCTATTTCTGTGAAGATACACCATAACCATGACAACTCTTACAAAGGAAAACATTTCTTTTTGTGGTGGTTTGCTTACAGTTTCAGAGGTTTAATCCAGTATTGTCATGGTGGGAAGCATGGTGGCACACAGGCAGACATGGTGCTGGAGAGGATGCTGAGTGTTCTACATCTGGATCCACAGGCAGCAGGAAGACAAATGAAGCACACTAGCTAGGCTTGAGCATCTGGGACCTCAAAGCTGGCTCCCAGTGATGCACTTCCTCCAACAACACCACACCTATCATAATGCAATAGTCCAATAAGGCCATACTTATTAATAGTGCCACTCCCTATGGGCCTGTGGGGGCCATTTTTATTCAAACCACCACAGTCTCAAAGAAAGAAAAGGAAGCTGGCATGGCAGCTAAATCTTATCCAAGGAAGATACAATTTGGGCCATGGGATCATACCATGGATGGATAGAAATCTTGGTGGTCCCACCTAGAAGTCATTAAACTCTCCTGGTCCCAACCATTCTCTGCAGAGATCATGGCTAACTTGGGCTTCATTCCCTTCAGTCTGGTGATCAGCCCACCCTGAACTGACTTTCTTGTCTTGTTGCAGGAATGTCTTCTGGAGATATAGAAATAAATCAATGCTTCCTCCAGACAGGGCACTAATGACAGACCAAAATATGAACCCGCCAGTGCCTAGCTTGGGGAACCAACCAATTTACTTAGTAACTTACAGAGGGTGGGTGAGGGGCTGCTTACAGGATCATGGGTGACTCCAACACATCTGCACCGTTAGAAAGGTTCATTCCAGCATGGACGACAACTTCCCCATAACTAGTTAACCTTCCATAGTCCATATACTGCAGCATCTGCTGAGACCAGGAGACCATAGGCAACTGGGGCAGGAATGCATACAGCTGGCAAAGAGCTCTAGGAGGGAGGGGCTGAGGTCTCTGGTGAGAATACAGGGTGTCAACAGCAGTGATGCTCAGAGGATAGAATTCTTCAATACTTTTTTTCTTAGTTACTATTCTATTGCCATGACAAAACACCATGACCAAAGCAACGTATTATTAATTACATTAACACATTGAATTATTATTAAATTAAAAGAGAAAGCTTTTAATTTGTTTTATGGTTTCAGTGGGTTAGAGTTCATGATGGCAGCCTGGAGGAACAGTTGAGAGCCTACATCTTGATCCATAACCACAAGGCAGAGAGAGCCTGCTCCCCGTGACACACCTCCTTCAAGAAGGCCATAGGTCCTAATCTTTCCCAAACAGTTCCACCATCTAGGGACCAAATATTCAAATAGATGAGTCTATGGGAACCATTCTCATTCAAACTACTACACCTCCAAACTGCCTGCCACAGTTTACATTTTTGTAGGCCAACTGTTAATTATTTCCTTTACTTCAAAGAAGACTCTAATCTCCTTGGTGATGAGAACCCAAAACCCAAATGCAACTTTCCTCCCAGTGAACAACACCTTTGACATCAAGTATTGATTTATGTGTTGCTTTAAAAAATGTATTTAAAGAGTAATTAGTTAAATCAGACCAGGTTATTGATTCGTAAACCCTGAGTTAAAACTTTGTGATCCACGGGTCCCAGTTCTGAAACACTGCGGAATTCTGGTCTTGCAGAGTGCTAGGCCATCTCTAAGATTCTGCATCCCACCCTCACCAGTCCTTTGACTAGATATAAACCAATCTTCTTCCAATGACGCCACCAAGTCCCATGTAGAGGCGACTTTAGCCTTGAGATGCTTTGACATATGTGTACTTCATACTGACAGCATAGAGCAGAATCTCCAGTGGATAAAATCTCAAGAATTACCTTATTTTTTTTTTTTACAATCATGTCAAATAATTTTGATGCCTGATGAAGTCTGAAGGCTGTAGATTTCAAGCCAGCCTCTGTGCTTCACACAAAAGGATCTACAAACTCCAGCAAGTCTATGCTTGCCCAGGCTGGTGTTGTCTGAGGTGGCTCAGTCCTCAGAGAGGCTCAGTAGCAGTCACACTTTCAGGGATTGCTCTCCTGCTTTGCTCACAGTTACCCTCAGCAGAAACCCACTCTTATTCTGGAATCTTCTAGAAGTGACAGCTTTCTCACCCCATTCTAGCGTTTTTGATGTGATGGCTCCTCTTGACCATTCACTGTCTTCTCTCTGCTTAATGGAAGATTCTGGTAAGTTTGTATAGCTTTCCATTTGCATCCTAGAGGGTGGCATAAAGTGAGTTGGCTAAATTGGCAGAATTAAATATTTACGTCTCTCCTCTACTCCTTCTCCACTATGTTCGAGGCTAAGGTCAGCTGTGTTCAAACTTCCGTAATTCTCCCTGCTCTGAGCCATGCTCCCAATTCTTGCCGAGATCAGCAGCTCTGTAGGTTACACTGTTCCACGTTCTATGTCCACGTCAGCAGTTGGTTGAGATTACTGTGCCCTCAGATCCTGGCCTGCCCTTGATATCTCATTTCAGCTCCCCGTGGCCAAAAGAGAAGTTTTATCATTTATGTCCTGAAGGTGGTCATGTGATTATGCATCAGAGCAAACTAGTCCTTTCATAAGTGGCAAATTGGATCTGAGAAACTCAGAAAGAGCTAAACATCCAGGTTAGACATCATGGTATCTTGTAATCCATGGTATCTAAGAGGATGGAAATCTGAGATAAATTTGAATTAGCCAAATTTATCAAAATTTCACATCTTCTAATTAACAGGAATACATAAAGAAGAAAAAGTGTGCTTATCACTATATATTAAAGACTTGATTTTTGTCTTAAAATTGTCTTTGATGACCACTGAAATCGATGTAACCTTAATCCCTGCAATAACTCACAAACCTGGCCCACCAGCTCTCAGAGGGGCACATGGGCACATGGACCTACTGAGAAATGTGCTACAGTTGTGTTGGAAAGTCTTTCTAAACCATCTGAACTACCACTGCTTTTTAAAAGGAGACCAAAGTGCAAGGTGTTATGGTCACTCCCAGGAGAGACAAGGCACTGGCGCTCTGGAGACACAGGCATGTCCACTCGTGTGACAGGCTGTGCCGGAAATGACAGAGATGGGAGTGTGAGTGGGGAAAGATGAGTGGAGCCACGGAAATCCTTTTCTATGTTCTCAGTGCTGAGTCATTCCAGCATGAAGATACTGCCAGCTTCCTTGAAGTGCAGTTTGCATGTTTTATTTTTTCTAGAATCTTTGCTCCTCCAAAGAGCAAGAGGATACTCTTCCCAAAGGTGAACTGCAGAAATGCTGAGCTCCAGTGATGGCAGCTGATTCCTTGACTTTTAGCCACAAGGGACTGATGTAGGGACACTATGGAAGGGAAAGAAGAGGCTGCCCCCAAAATAAAACATAACATCATGATATGATCTATGCACAGCCATGTCCAAACAGGCTGAAATGGGTATACTGACTGCCAAGAGGAGAATCCGGGTTTCAGACTTTGGAGACAAGAAACTGGCATGCAGGGAGCTTGTGGAGGAAGAGGAGGGGAGCCCTGTGAAATCTGCTCAACCGTGTTGCGTGGAGAGCAGGGGTAGAAGAGTGTTTCTATAATGGGTACCCAGGAATCTCAGCAGCGGGGGTGGTTTCGTGTGAAACTAGGGATTAAAGAGAAGCTTACACGTCACTCACAACTCTTAGTTAAAGAGAAAAGTGGTCCAGATGGGGAAGGAAACGAGTCACCTCTAACTAGGAGGGTTAAATGAGGAGAACCAGCAGACACGAATCCCGAGTCCTGCGCACAGCTCAGTTCTATATCCTACTTCAATAGAGAAGATAAAAGTCTCCATAACGTTCCTGGATGGCATACAGTTTGGGCTCTGGGCTCTGCAGACAGCACAATAGAGGAGACAGACAGAAAGAAAAAGAAACCGAAAAGACTGGGTTCTGAACCTGCTCCCACCTCCATGCTGGTCAACCATGGCATCGCCAACCCAGAGTAAATTTGTTGGGATATGTTCTTGAGACATGTGGCCTTGCCACCTCAACACAACCCAATACACCCCATCACCACCACTACCACCTGGTCAAAAGTAGGGTAACATGTCTATTACCAAATAAAATTTAAGACTACTGACAACTGACATAGAAGGAACTATCATTACAAACTGCATTGTCAGGGAGATGCATTTTCCTATTTGTGGGTGACTTGAACACAATAGAGACCCCTGACACAGACCTGCATCTTGGTGCCTTCTTGCTTCATGGAATGGTCACTCTTTCATGTTCTAGGTACCAACTGGGTATTCGTTCATTCAGTTTTTACTCTTTCCTCCCTTTCTTCTCTGTCAGCTTGACACATCTGTGAAGTCAATTTTTTTCCTGTGTTTTCAAGTCCATGACTCACCTTGTATTCTATTTCCACTGGAACTCAGCACCCCACTGTTTTATTCATTTACTCATAACTTCATTCACTCACTAAGCATCGATAGGGCTCACTCAAGTGGTCACTGGCATCTACAGAACTACAGATACAAAGAGAAAAGACACAACCTATTGGGTAGGCACTCAGCTTCATTTCTGATTTGTCCTTGGTCCCTTGTTCTCTTTCGGGACGTGTCCCACTCCCTTGTTATTGAAAGTCTAACCCCAGAGCTCTAGATCTCAACTTCTCTTTCTCACATCTGTAGTCACTACCACTATCGTCCCATCATTCTCTGATCTGCCCAGAAAAGTCACATTCTCTCTTTACCCCCTACCAAGGAGGCCTCCAGCATGTTTCACTCTCTAGTGGAACTCCATTCTAGTAAAAACAAACGCACACCTATTTACACCTACATACCCATGCCGCTTTTGTTCTTTAGCTGGGCTTAGGAACCTTGGGTCCTCCTCAGTCTTAAGTGATTTAGGGAGGAGGGTTATTGCTGCAAGATGTAAAGTACTTTCCTGCTTCATCTGGCGATGGCACGGCCATGTTCTGGCAGGCTGTGTCGTGCTGGGGGATGGTATTCTAGCCAGTGAGTGATAGAAAATGATGAGCTGAGGAGCTGCTGGCTCATCAGCTTGTGATGAACACTTCACAGGGAGCTAAGCCTCTCTTGGGTAGAGGAGAGCTCTCTTTCTTGCAGCTCTGTATGTAGCCCCACAAAGAGAGAGATGGAGTAAACCAACGTAATGTTCTTGGGTTGCTAAGTGACAGCCAAACCTATAGACCCATGCTGAGGCCAGAACCAAAGGCAATCCTAGCACACACCTCACAGTGTTCTATTGAACTAGTGATGGGCAATTGAAACTGAAGTAAGCCTTTACTTAGTAGTTGATTCATGCCAATAAGGTCACATTTTATGCTGGGCAACTCTGCCCAATAGATTAGGAAGCAGCTAATGCATCAAATAGATTCCTTCCACTTGGGGGTCACTTAAAGGATGCAGCAGTATTTGTAAAAGTAAAAATAAATTTAAAAAGATATAAAGCAATAAGAAGTCAAGAAAGAACAAACACAGAGAAGCTGAATTATTACAATGTTGATGTTCACAGAGGAATGAAGCCTACCTCTGGAAAAGACAGCAAGGTAGTTGGTCACAGAGGTAGCCTCTGGGTGATTTATGTCCTTTCAGTAATCATCCACTGAGCAGCCATACTTGTAGCAGGCATATTGCTGGGCACTTGTGACCCCATAGTGAGTTACCATGCTCTAATTCCATCAAGGTGAGATGCTGCCATGACATCCCCTGTCATGCTCTACATGACCTACCCACAGGGTGAAGTCACTTACACCAGGTCTGGTCTATCCTACACAGCCTGAAAGCATTGGCTCACTAAAGGATTAAGAGATTCAGGGATGTGAACTTTCAGGGACGGGGCAAGGAGACACCAATTCAAAATATTTCAATCCTTGCAGCATTTATACCCATGCATCCCCTGGCCGTGAACTCATGTCTGAGCAGCCTTGGGGCTGGCATAGACCCTGTCCTAATTTTATCTCGACAAGGCCTAGAGTTATCAGAGAAAGGTGTTTTAACTGAGGGATTACCCAGATCAGGTGCACCTTGGTTGAATAAGAAAGGTAGTTCAGCATGAGGCCCTGAACAAGGCAGCAAGTAACTTTCCTCCATGCTTTCTCCTCTAAATTCTTACTGGAGTTCCTACCCTGACTTCACATTACCTAGAAGCTGAATTAAACCTTTGCTCCCCTAGGTTGCTTTTGGTCAAAGTGTTGTTACCACAGTGACACAGAGAAAACTGGAAGAGATGCATGGGTGATCTTGGGTATAACTTCAGCAGAGGCTGGAGATGGGTTTGCAGGAGCAGGCTTGCCTCACGCCATCACTGAGAGAATAAGAAATGTAGGGAGTAGCTGAAGCCAAACTCAGTTAGTGCTAAATCCACCTGATCCCCAGCTCAGATCAGACGTGCTCACGATGACCTTCAGATGCGTGATCAAGAAATAAATGTGTGTCCCCGCCGAGCACTGCAATTTTAAGGTATTTTGGACACCAAGGGCAATGGGGATCTGAGAGAATTGGTGAGATAAAGACTCTGATATTGGACTTTTATGGTTGTGGATTTCACATATTTATGATATGGATGGTAGGTATCTGATGAGCTCTTTGAACAAACCACTCTTGATTTCACAGAATCAAATGTCAAAGGTTTTTCACTGAACTCAGCAGAAGTCAGCAGTGGGATTACTGAGGCTCCAAGGTACCCATAGGAGAATACACCCATAACATGAACATCAGCTACATCTGCCCAGTACAGCGCTGAGTTCTAGTGTCAGTACATGATGTATTTATACATGGTCCCATTTTGTCCCACACCCCCAAAACATGCAAGGGTACTGTCAACATTTCAGGGCTCAAGTAACTGCTCAGTCAGGATCAAAGCAGCTGCCATGTCCCCATGAAGACCTGAGTTTGTTCCCTAGAACCAATTTTTAAAATGTTGGGGAGGTGACACACACTTGTAACCCCAGTGCTTAACAGGTAGTGAAAGGTGGGTCCCTGGGGTGAGCTGGCCAGCCAGCCTCTCCTACTTGCTCAGGTCAAAGAAGGAGACTGCGAGTCGCTCACGATACATAGCTTATGAGGAATGACAGCCAAGCTTGTGTTCATGCTTATAGGACAGACACATACAGAGAAAGAGAGAGTGAGGAGGGAGGGGGAAGAAACATGGAGGGAGAGGGAAAGGGAGAGAGGGAGGGAAGGAAGGAGAAAGAGCTTCAGAAAGAGCCAAGTTCACTAGGGGTAATGGTTCTTGTCTAGTCCCTCACAAACAGAACACCAGTCCCAAGCCCAGATCTGACTATCTCTAGAACACATATTTACCTCCCAAAGGTTTGGGTAAGCATTTTTGGTAAAGGTAATGAGGGGAGGGCTGGAAAATGGCTAATGGACACAGCCACCACCAAAGCACCATTAGCCTTAATAGAGTCATCAGATTTAAAAATTGGAAGATACATAGATACGTGGGGTTTTTTTTTTTTCTCTCAAACTCAACCACTAAGTCTTAAGACTTCAGGATCTGAGTTGGGCTTTCCCACACAACAGGGTGAATTTCTTTTGGCTGTGACAAAGACATCTTTTGCCTCCCCTTTTTCATATTCAGAGGTAGTTCTCTTTGACACCAGCATTCCTGGGGTACCTGCGTGTCCTAAAGAACTCAAAAAACACTGGGGTTAAAGAGCTCTGATTTGACTTCTTTAAGAATTCCTTTTCAAAACTGGTGAGAAATGCAGCAAACAGTATTCCTTACCGACCTTATGTGACCAAACAGTCTCTGAATCTGACAGCCCCGGTCTCCGTGAGCACATGCCTCTGAGAACACTGTCTTCCCATCCCCTAGAAGGCAGACACACAATGCAGACCCAAGTGCTTTGTTACTGCAGATGGCGGAGAGTTGTGACAATTGCTTCCTGAGCACCAGAGTAAAGTAGTGATTAGAACATTAGCTAACAGCTAGTGAGCATGTAGTGTGTTCTGAGCTCTGAGGAAAGTGCTCCCTCCAACAATAGCAGAGTAGAGTCCTTCAGAAGAAAAGACTCCAGGAAATTGACCAAAATGGCTATTTCAGCCCTATCCTTTGTGGGTTGTGCAGCCTTTAGTAATCCATTTCACCTTTTCTTTCCTGTGCCATCCTCCTCTTCCTCTTCCTCCTTCCTCATCCTCATTTTCTTCCTCTTCATATCTTCTTCCTCCTCCTCTCCCTTTTCTTTCTCTTCTTCTTCTTCATCATTTTCGTCCTCTTCTCCTTTCTTCTGATCTTTCTCTACCTCTCCTCCCAGGGCTGTATTGTAGCTGGCATCAAACTTCCCATTCTCCTACCTGGGTCCAGGTCATTGGGAAAACAGACATGCTCCACCATGACTCTATAACCTGTTGGTTCTTAACTCTTCATTTGTAGAGTGGGAATGACAGAATCTATCTGGAAGAGTTATTAGAAATCCATGAGCTAAGACATGTGCTTGCAACCAATCAGCGGAGAGCATGTTGAACATGAGTGTTAGCTATTACGAATACCTTACTTGATATTTTAATTTATCCAGGAAGAAGATATTTTCTCATCCTATTATCCAGCCTGGAAAAGTGGGATTCTGAACAACAGAATGTCTTGACTTTATCTTATTATTTGTATGTGTGCTTATATAGACATGGGCACACCATGGCATACGCAGCAGGGTCAGAGAGCTTAGTACTGGAGTCTGTACTCTCCTTCCACTGTGGGTTCTAGGGGCTGAACTCAGGCCATTGGGCTTCCAGTAAGTACCCTTTCCCACTGAGCCATCTTGATGAACCATGAAAATCCATTTCACCATCACTCATGAGGTCAACAGGATCTTCTCCTGAAGAGTTTTGATATCCGTCATCTCCATCCAGCACATCAAAATAACTTCTGATGACATCAATGATTATCAGTGCAGAGACAGTAGTGGGCATTTTCTAGAATCTGGGGCAATCTGCTAATTTTTTTTCCAGTTGAATCACATGGTTTTCAAATTGGGCTGACCAATCAAATTGTAAGGGGAGAAGGGTAGGTTATGGTTTAATTCAGAGTTGTAGCTGTCCTCTTCAGACTCTTTCTTCAAGACCCGCAATGATACATCAATATGCCTAGTGGTTTCTGGAATGATCCAGATAACCTGCTGTGTGGAGCAAGGAGCCCAGATGGAAGTTGAACTGACACAATCTCTGAGGTGTGAGATCTTACAGGGGGGCACACACAGGTCCCCACTTGTCTTAGTTATGTTCTTGCTGCTGTGATGAAATAGCCTGAAAGAGGCAACTGAGGGAAGGACGAGAGGGAGGATATTGGCCCCTCAAATCAAGGCACAGTCCTCTATAATGGAAAAGTGTAGCATCAGGATCTTGAAACATCCAGGAAGAAAAGACAGATGAGTGCTAGTGCTGAGCCAAGTTTCTCCTTTTTAATTTAGTCCAGGACCCCAGCATAGGGAATGGTACTGCCCACATTCAGAATGGTTTTCCCTGCTCAACTAACCTAACCAAGATAACCGCTCACAGGTATGCCAAGACACTTGCCACCTTGGTGATTTTAAACCTTGCCAAGCTGACAACCAATATTAGCCTTCACATCATCCATGGCAGAAAGCCCTTGAACCCACATCAGAGGTGTCCCAACTACCTGCAATATGAGACATGCAGAAGGAAAGCTCTCTTTACATTAAATTATTGTTGCTGTCTAGTGGCCTGCACCTGTGGGTCTTCTTGCTGACTGCACAGGGAACAGATCCATTTCCTCTTGAATGTAGCCTCACATGCAAAGGTAGCTCAGCAACACACACTGGAGTGGACACAGACACGTGTCCCTACTCTTCAGTGGAGGCATGTTCTCTCCTACACACACCCCTGCTGAACTGCTCCCAAATCTCCAGGTGATTAACTGTCAGTTTCTGTCAAGCATGACATCATCGCACAGCAGTCCTCTCTCACAGACCCCTTTGTTGTTTCTGAAGCATCTCATTTCCCTCCCACTGTCTTCTCCTGGTACCAGGAAGTTTGTGTCCTTGCTTGAGTCCCTTACTGGCAACTGTAAACTCTCTGTATCTTCCTGGAACCTGAGAGCCCAAGGGAAGTGGGCTTCATCATCAGGTCTTGACCCTAAACTTTGCATTTTAGACACATATTATGTTATTATAGAGCCCTGAGGAATAGAGGCAAATTAGAATTAAAAGGCAATTATTTTATCAAGGGAGATACCTGGGTGAAAGAAAAGGCTTAGAAAGCTGTGAATATTGGATCTTATGAGATCAGGAAGCAAGCCTGATGAAGGAAGGGAGAGGAGAGAGGCTTCTTTAGACCTTTAGGTCTCACAAGACCATTGAACAGTCCCAGACCTGAGAAACAGATCCCAAGACCATCAAACAGTCCTACACCTGAAAAGCAGATCCTAAGACCAATGAACAATCCTAGACCTAAGAAACAGATCCCAAGACCATTGAACAGTATTAGACCTGAGAAACAGATCTGCCTCAGTTTCCCTAACTTGCTAAGTTGCTGGTGAGAGGACCTAAAGGGAAGAATGCTTTTGAATGAGATCAGAGGAGGAAATAAAAGGGACACAGCTAGGTAAGAGAGAAGTCAAAACATCCTTATCTCCAGTATTTGATCTGTATCAGTTACTTATTCTTATTGTGAAAAAAAAATGTCATGACCAAATGCGACTTACAGAAAGGAGCTTATCTGGGGCTCATGGTTCCAGAAGAAGATTTCATAATGGTGAGAGAAGCACAGCAGCAGGTAGCTGGAGTAGGAAGCTGAGCGATTACATCTTCAACCACAGTCAGAAAGCAGCAAGAGCAAAACTAGAAGTGGGGAGCTCCTATAAACTCTCAGAGACCACCTCCAGCAAGGCTCCTTCTCCTAATGGTTCAATTAATTCCCCAAACAGTGCCACCTACTGGAGACCAGATGTTTAGAACGCTGAGCCTATGGGGGACGTTTCTCACTCAAACCACCACTTGTTCCTATATGTAAGAATCCCTAAAGACCCACAAGCAAACTCTCAGAGCTGATAAACAGTTTTAGCAAAGTGGCAGGACATAAAATTAACATATAAAAACTGGTATCCTTCCTACCTACCAATAATAAACATGTTGACAAAGAAGTCAAAGAAATAATCTCGTCCACAATGACCTTAATCATGGAAGTGAAAGAATGCGACCATAAATATTTTAAAGCACTAAAGAAACAGAGATTCTAAAAGATGGAAAGGCCTCTGGTGCTCAAGGCCTGGAAGAATAAATATAAACATAGCTACTCTATCAAAAGTAATTTACAGATTGAATGCAATTCCCATAAAAATCCTGATGACGTTATTCACGGAAATAGAAAAGGCAGTCTTAAAATTCATATAGAAGCACAAAAGACCCTGAATAGCTCAAAAGGTTCTCAGCAAAATGAACAATGTTAGAGGTGTCACCATACCCAATCTCAAGTTATACTACAGAGCCATAGAGTCTAAGCCAACTGTTGCTCATCAATGGCATGGAAGAGTGCACTCAGCCACACACCCATCCATCTACAGTCACCTGATTTTTTTAAATGAAGATGTCAAAAAATTTATAGTGAGAAACAGCAGCCTCTTCAACAAATGGTGCTGGAAAAAAAGCCTTCTCTCAGCCCAAATACTCCATGTACTTCAGCAAGCAGGAGCTAGCCAGCAGTCAGCTATGCTCTTTGTGATTGGGGTGTCTGCAAAATATATTCTCACAGCTTCCACAATTGGCAAATGCAAAGTATTGGAAGGAATCCTCTAGTCCTCCATAAATACTAAAAGACCTGGAGAAACCTGGAATATTTGTTGGCTGTGTTAATCCCAAAGACTGGAGGAGAAAGATCACCAACTCAAATTATCATGGCCAAATTAATAAAAGAAAGCAATTAATTAAAGTAAGCTTTTTTTTATTCATGTACATGGGAAGTCTCTCCCTAAACAGGGGGTTCAAGGAAACAGCATTAGACATGAGGAAGACAAGGTTTTATAGCTCAGGAGTGGGAGGTTTTCAAATGGGGGATTTGGCAGGCAAAATAGGCAGGGTTACAGGAGCAGAATGTAAGCTTAACAAGTTAGTCATTATGACTTCCTGAAACAAAGACATGATTGCAAGGTGGTCATACCAAGGAAGTCATAACAACAGGTAGTCATAACAAGGTAGTTGTATCAACAGGTAGTCCATAGTAAGGTAGTCATAATAATCTTTTAAAATAAAATTAGGGTTGCAAGATGGTTATAACTTTTTGAAAAAAGGCATGGTTGCCATTTCCTGGAACAGGCAGTACAGAATCATTTGTAGTTAAAGTTACAGGTAGGGCATAGCCCACTCCTTGAAAAATAGAGGTTTAATCATAATCAGGAATGAGCCTAGTTTGTCTTTACTACCAGATGGCTTTCAAGTCTAAGATGGTATGCAGGTTCACCAACTGAAGTTCATCAGGTCAAGGCAATGAATAGGTTATGGGATTTTGATGAGTTTCTGTGACTCTGTGTGGAGAGTATCCTGGGAGATGACCTGTGGAGGCCTCAGGAGACTCGAGACTGACACTAAGCTGCCCATCAGGAAGAGAAGTCTGCAGATGTGACCACTGAAGCCTGAGTGTCTCAGCCAGTCACACAGAGAGATAATGTAAAGAAAAGTCAGCCCTTGAATTAAGCCAAAGAAAGGCCTAGAAGGGCTGTGGGTTCTAATTCTTGCATCACATGACCAAGCTTACACGGGTAGAAAGATATTTTCAGGTAGAACTGAGGCCATTAACCAGGGTAACTTGAGTTAGAAAAATAACACCAGACCATTTAAATGGTGCTTTCAGAGTCATCTTGAGGGTCCTTGTGGGGAGACTCAGAGTCAAGACACAGGTGTGCAGGCTCCCTGCTGCTGAATTTGACCATGGAGGATGAGTCTTTGAGCCAACCACATATTAGACTCTAAAAGTCAGAAAGCCAAAAGGTGACTCTTCCCTAGAGCCTGCTTATTCTTTGACTTTTAGCTCAGTGAGACTTACTTAGGACTTCTGACCACCATAACTGTACAATAATACACCTGTAATGTTTTAAGCCTCTGAGTTTAGGGTAATTTAGTAAGTCAGGAACAGAAGCCTAGAACAGTTGGAATGCCAGAATATTAGAGACTGGCAGTTCATAGACATTGACTGTGTCAGTTACTTCCCAGAACTATCCCAATGGTTCTATGAATTAACTCCCTTAATATCCCACCACTTATTTTTATCCCCATTTTACAGATGAGATGCGTAAGTCAAGATCAAAGTTTCCTAACACATTGCCTAATACCTCACAGGTTAATGAAAGCTGAAGATGGAAAGTGAGCCAGGAAGACACCGTTTCGTACATCATGCTCTCTGTGGAGGACAAGACCGGCTTTTCCAGAGTGGAAAGATGGCAAACAGCCTTCAGACAGCAGAGAGGGAGGAGGGGACAAATGTTACATGATGAAGGGCACAGGAGGAGTGCTTTTAAGGAAAAACGAGAAAGAAGGTTAATTCCAGTGTGGAAGTTCAGAGATCAGGGCACCACTACTGTGAAGTGTTCAGTAGAAGCCAGCAGCAGTCTTGCAGGTTATCAAAATGGAAGAAATGGGCCAGAATACTGGAGAAAAAAGGCTCAGTGTTTTGGCAAAGGCCAGTTATGAGCCCATGTAGGGAAAGCCATCAAGGCATAAGGACACTCGCAGAGAAGGAAGCAGAAGGAGTCAAATACAGGAGCTTTTCCTTTTCACAGTTAAAACTTTCCTTGGTTTTTAACAGAAAGAAGAATGGAAGGCACCCGGAGATGATGGGGATAAGGAGCCAGCACTTGACCAGCCTCTCCTATGAGACAGAGAGACTGCCCTAGAGAGTGATGTGGGGTACACATCTGTTTTTGAGGCTCAGGAGGCTGAGGCAGGAAGAGTGAGCATTTGAAGGCAGCCTGGGTACCAATAAGACTGTCGCAAGCATGTGCACACACACACACACACACACACACACACACACACACACACATACACACACACACACACACACACACAACAACAACAACAACAACAAAACAAAAAACAAGAGTCTAGCCTTAGCAATGAGAGTTTAGAAGCAAGGGCCAGCATTCCAGTGGACAACAAGAAAGAACCACCCATAAGAGATAACCTGGTTTACTAACCATCCTCCAAGGCTATGGATAGAAAGAGACCTTACGGCTTGAGATCTGTCCAGAAAAATGGTTCGGGGTTGGAAGTATACCCTGCAGCAAGCTGGGGGACAGAGAAAGGATGAATAAAGCCTACTTGAAGGAATGGATTTATCAGGGCACAAACTGTACTCACAGAAGCTGAGAATTAATTTGGCTCTGTGATATGCCTGGGAAAGGCAAAATAGAAGTTTATTGTTACTCCCTCCCTTTGAATCATTTTTACATGACCAAGTGAAATTCAGCAGCCAGCTCAATGGAAACTAGGCCTATAGAAATAGAATCCCTTTGAGAGCGGCCTCTGTATGTATGTATGTATGTATGTATGTGTGTATGCTTGTATGTATGTATGTGTGTATGCTTGTATGTATGTATGTGTGTATGCTTGTATGTATGTATGTATGTAGACCAATCATAGGGGCAGGTCTCCAAGGCCTGGCCTCAGAGCTCCGTGCTCTTCTTGTGCTGAAATGGCAGAGCTGGGGTGGTACAAAGCCCAAGCCATGTTTTGTGCTGGATGACTGACCTCACAGCTCTGAAGAGGCTTCAGGACGACTATCATGGGAACAGTCAGCAAGACTTCCACACCCAGGGGATGGGAACACCCTTTCCTCATAGTGAATTCCCTTCCACTGAATGCCCGGCCATGAAACTGACCTTTAGACAGATGTTGCCTTGACTTTAGGAAATCTAACACTGGAAGACAAGGAACCCAAAGGTTTTAAATGATGATTTTATGTGATTTGTTGGGGTAGGGATGCTGGTTTGGTATGGAGGACTTGGCTTAAGGGAGCCACTGAAACCTTTTTAACCTTAGCTGCCACTTCCACAGAAGGTGGAGACCACACCCTGCCATTCTACCCTGGGAAGACTGGAAGGCATTCAGTTTAGAAGTTCAGTGCCACGTTATCATTGAATGAGTCTCAAAAAAGCCACATTCACATCAGTTTTAAAATACATTTCTTAGTCACCCCCAAAGTGTCAGCCTGGGTTTTATTTAGCCATCTTGTGTCTAGCATGTGACATAGAAGAACTATTCCAGATAGTTCCCGTTTGTCCCTCTCTATCCAGCTTTGGTCCTGGACACTGGCTCTTTGGTCTCACTTAGCCCGTCTTTGAAACCTCTGGCTTTGATAAGTGAGATGAATTCATGCTGGAGGGAAGCCAAGGATAAAAATGAATTTGGGTCTGTGTCTGTCCATCTCCATGTTTGATTCTGAGGACTGGCTATGTCTCTAGACTGAAGGTGACAGAACCTGACAGATGACCCATTCTGCCCAAGCCCTACTCTCTACAATTTTAGGCACAGCTCCCTCCTTTTCCTCCTCCTCCAGGCTGATGAACCCCAGGAACTGGTGACTTCCACATTTATTTCTTTCTTCATTCAGTGTACTGTCCATGATCAAATTGAGTACATTTCCTATTGGGACTCCAAGTTAAGCAAGACCCAAAGAAATGAGACATCAAAATGCAAAGTTCCCAGGTTCCTAGATCGTCTCCATAGCTCACTGTATCCCATGATGTCACTGTACCCAATGTCTCCCTGGTAGTTTCTGTCACCATTTGTTCAGGGCATTGTTTCACTCTTTCAGGAGTATGCTGCAGCAGGAAAAGTCTGTGTTGGGGTGACTCAGTGCTAATAGTTAAATGGTTATTGTGTCTTTGATTGACAGCCTGATGGCCCTGACCTCCCATGCCTGGAGGAGCTACCTTACTCAGCCAGGCTCTATCCAACTCGGCTCCCAACCGAGGATGCTGGGCTCATTGCTGCAACTCTGTATTTAACAATTGAAAAGAGGGTGCGACCATGGGAAGTCTATGTAGAACCCATCGAGGAATTATGGGTAGAGGGGTATAGAGCCTTGGAGAACAGTCCCAGGGCACATTTGATAGTTACTCATTGTAGGACTCTTATAAGAGGAGAGAACTAACTTCTGTGATTTCCTTCTTGCCTCAACTTCTCAGGTTGGGTAGACTGCCCATCTGTGTGGCAGCAGATCTAGGCTGTCCTTTTCTCAGAACCTTAGCATCTCCCCCCTACACTTCTCCCATTGCCCTGGCAAAATCAGGATCAAGAACAGGAGCCTTCATTTCTTATGACACTTGCCTGGCTAGCTGAGTGAGTGTGCATGTGTGTGTGTGCAAGCGTGTGTATGTACACGTGTGTATGTGTGTGTGTGTGTGTGCGTGTGTGTGTGTGTGTGTGTGTGTTGCACAAATGTGTATGCATGACTTGGTGCACAGGCAGAGACTGGAGAAAGATGTCTCTTGTTTTTCCCTATTGCTCTCTACTTCTTCCCTTGAGATAGGGTCTCCCACTAAACCAGAAGCTAGGCTGGCTGGGTAGTGAGCTCTTGGGATCCACCTGTCTTGTCCCCTTAATTTGGAGGTTACAGGCACACAAAGCCATTACTGGTTTTTTACTTGGGTGCTAGGGATTCAAACTCATGTCCTTAAATGTGCAGATCATAAGCTCTTACCCACTGAGCCAGCTTTCCAGCCTAAACTTGAGTGTGTACTGTACCACTAGTACCATGCTTTGTTTGGAAATTGTAGAAATCCAGCAACCCTTTTCAAGACCCAGACACCCTGACTGTAGACCCTACTTTCCTATTTTGCACCTACATAACCATGAACATCTCTCAAGGCCTCTCCCATCTCAGTTCTCACTGTTATATAAGGAACATTTGACATGATTGTTACAGGCATGTTCTGTAAAATGTATGCAAGGCACTCAGCTAGGGACAGAGCAAATGGCTAGTAAATATTATCTTAATTCATGATGGGTATAATAGAAAAAATGCTCAAGATGGAACTTAGCCTCAAGAAGAAGAACAGTGAAGAAAAGACACAAGATGTGCCAAGGCTCAGGGATCACTGTGACAGAGAGGTGGCAAGGTCCTTGCAGACGCTGATAGTGGAGTATTAGCAGAGAAGCTTTGTTGTCTGGACATGACAAGGATGTTGCATCTACGAATTCACAGTAGCTGCAAATATACACAAAAGACTTGCACAAAATGAGGCCAGACAAAACTCACGCATGAATGGAAGTGGAACCAAGAGGTCCCACCCATAACCAAGGAGCTATTGGCAATTGATGGCCACCTCAAGAGAGAGACAGTTTTCCTTGGTCCTTGAGAGGCTACCTATGTTCCAGTAGATGGCCTACTCTTATGGACAGAATAGCAGTGCTAATTGGACTCGGTGGGCTTTCAAAATAAAGTACATGAAGTTGGGAGGGTAAAGTGGAGGGCTAAGAGAAGAATCGAGAGGAGGGAATGGGGGTGGATTTGAACAAAGTACACTTATTGCATTATGAGATTCTCAATCAAAATGGGAGGGGGGATATTCAGTAACTCTTTTGTGGAAGATGAGAAAAGAGACAGGGACCCCAATGAGGAGGAAGTACCTGCTTCTGCCTGTGCAAGTCAAAGAAGGCTTCGGAGGCTGGGAAAGTGGGAGCTGGTGTGTGTTCACCCCTCTGCAGTCTGGCCCTTCAGAAGTGTGGGTTTCCCCTGGTGCACCTCTTCCCAGGCTATCTCTAATGAGGACTCTGCCACTGTCTCCTGAGTCACCTATGTTTCAACTCTCCGTAAGTCTTATCTTGAAAAATGCTTTTCTTGTCTCCCTTGTTCTTGGCCTTTGCAAGGCTCCTCTGCCTTGTTCTTGGTCTTCTGACCCAGGCTTTCATCTCTGTAACACTGAACCACCATGCTGTTTTCTGGCTTTTATATGATACACATTCTTCTCTCCTCTCTTGCATTATTTAGACCTGAAAAGTGCTAGGGCAGAGCTTATGGGACAATGATGTGTATGATTGCACCATGTTGTAAACAACACTAAAAATAAACTACGTGTGTGTGTGTGTGTGTGTGTGTGTGTGTGTGTGTGTGTGATGAATGCATGTGAGTGTCCAATGTAGGCACGTGTGGGGGTCAGAGCAGGATGTCCAGTGTCTCCTCCAACTACTCTCTGCCTTATTCTCCTGAGACAGGGTCTCTCTCACTGAACCAGAATGCAGGATGGCTGGCTTGTGAGCTCTTGGGCTCCACCTGTCTCCAGCCTTCAGTTCTGGGGGTACATGCATACACAGCCCATGTGGGTGCTAGGTATTCAAACTCAGGTCCTCATGCTTTCACAATAGGCTCTCTTACCTACTGAGCCATCTCCCCGACTCCAAACTACTCTGTTTTTAGGGATCGGGTATATGTGAGTTAGTGAGAGACAAAGGGGGAAAGTACTTGAAAATAATGGACTGAATCATTTGCATGTAAATATGATAAATAGATTATAATTCACTATTCTCCAGGCAAGAGAGCAAGGTCATCAATGGATACCATACATTAGGAAGAAAAATCAAATTTCCACTCTTCTGATGGAAAGAATATAAAACCATAATCATTATTATAATTACTGAGATGATGAGAATAATAGTGTCATTACTGTTACTATCTACTGATGCTGCTGTGTTTTGAATGTGAAATGCCCCCACAGGCTTCTGTGTTGGGACACTTGCTCCCCAGCTGGTGATGCTATGTGGGGAGGCTATGGATCCTCTGTGGATGGAGGTGAGCCTTGCTAGAGGATGTAGATCCCTTGGGAAGCAGACCTTGAGGTTTACAGCCCATCCCTGATTCCAGTCTTCTTTCTCTCCTTCCTGATTCCCTCAGCTGTAAACAAGCTCACAGCTGCCATATCCTCACCCACATCCTGTATCCCCTGCAACCTGGAAGCTAAATAAGTCCTTCCTTCCTGTTGCTCCTTCCAGATGATAAGGATTCAGGGATAAGAAGAAACACACTGGCTGCTCCATATGCACAACATCATCGTCCCTAGTGGCCTCATAGCAATGCTGAGGCTTCGTGCACACAGAGAAAAAACTACCAACTTGCCAAGGGTCACACAGCAGCTGTGCAACTGGAACTAAGAGCTGCCCCTCCCACGCTACTTCTCAGTGTCTGACCACATTCATGCAGAATGTGCACAACCCTGATGCCCCATCTGTACTCTCCTAGAAGTTTTCTTGCAGGCCTCATCCTCAGCATGTGATTGACTGTATGTCTCCTACCCCATCCCCCAGACAAGCCTTAAAGCCGGGGCTTCAAGGTCACTCTCCATATTACCCAACAGCTCACCTTATTTAGAGGCATCTGCCTCTTTCTTGAAGATTTACTGTTGTGGTCTGAACGTGAAATGTTCCCCCTTAGGGTCATGTGTTTGGACATTCGGTACTTAGATGGCGGCACTGGTTTTGGACAGTTGTGGCACTTTTAGAAAATGGAGCCTCACTGGAGGAAGTGGGTCGTCAATGGATGCAGGTCTTAAGGTTTTACATGGCCCCACTTCCTGTCTCCTCTCTGCCTCCATGCCACTGTGCCTTCCCACCAGGATGGACTGTATCCCCTCAAACTCTGGGTCACGAGAGACCCTTCTTCTCTTAAGCTGTTTCTTGTCAGGTGTTTGGTCCTAGGAACAAGAAAAGTAACTAAGGTACCTAATTAGGCTTGGTACCTATTAGAGTATCAGAGGTCAGAAAGCTGGATTAGGGTAAGTGTTGCCTGTAGAGCCGTAAGGAGGTCATCCACAACCATTGTGGGTGCAGGTCATGGTAGCCATGCTGAATCTTCTCTGGGCATTGGTGACTTGTGATTCTTTGAGTCTTTTGTCACAAAACCCTAAAACTGAGCAGCTTAAAAGAATACAGAAGTGTGACCTCATGGGCAGGCTGTCAGTCTGGTTTCTTCTGGGAGAGTAGGAAAAACCTGTTTTTCTTTCTTTCCACATCTGGAGGCCACTGTATTACTTGGTTCCTGGACCCTCTGTGTGCTTTGAAAGCCAACAGAGACTTTGGGTCTCTCTGCCTGGTCTTCCTGCCTTTTTGTTCTTACAAAGATCCCGAGAAGACATTCTATGATCAGGATAGCTGCTCCATCTCAAGATCTTAATCTCACCACATTGTAAAGTCTACTTAGCCACATAACATATTTGGAGAATCTGGGCATCAAAATGGTATCTTTGGGTCATTCTTCTGCCCATCCAAGAAATTCCCATTCTTGGATATGTATGCTCTAAGGAATTTCTCACACCCATCCCTAAGGGTGTAACAAAGCATGCTGATGTGGTTAATTGGGGTGATGAGAACAAGGAACCACATGGATGTCCCATATTGAGATGATGGATGGTGTGCAGGATACACAGCCCAGGGCATGATAAAGCACTCAGACATAACAGCCCAGATGCTTCCCCACCAACACGAGTGAATCATCAGGGAAGGACAGTAAGAACCAGACTAGGGCACGTAACATAGGGTCACGGACACCAGTTTGCAAACGAAATACATGTTCACAAACGGTGGTATACATTTTACATGCATACTGCACAGGCAAAGGGGTGTGTCTCCATGCATCTGTAGTGGTTGGCTGTGGGACTCAAGAAGGGAATACTGCAGGGTAGGAGAATCAGGGGAAATAAAAGCAGAAATACATTTCAACACTGTCCGTCCTGTGAGGTCATGCCTGACACTTCGCAGGCCCTCTGGGGTCCGCTGAGTGGTGCTGATTCTGAACAGTGTTCTTACGTGCTGCCTTGGATGTGTTTGCTTGCATTTCTCGCTTGATAGCAGGGAGTACATTTTGTTTTCCTTTGTATCTTTCAGCGGCTGCACAAAGCCCGCCTCACAGCAGGTACCCAACATGTGTTTTGTTCAACTTAAAGGCGAACAGCAAAAACAAGACATCTGGTGTGGGGTGACTCTAGTGAGCTGACACCTAGGAAAATTCCTAAGGACACCCAAATGGCCTTTAAAGCTGTGTTGGTTAGGGAGAGTCGAATCATAAAGCGTGCTGCTGCAGGTGAAGAAAGAAAGCGGGAGAGAGAGAGGCCCTGAGTTCTCAAGACAAGATTTCAGGGGTGGGGGTGGGGTGGGGGAAGACCATCACAAAGAAAGCTGACAGAAAACTCAAGTTAAATAAAGAGACCAGAAGCAGCATCTAGGCACTCTACATAAATTCCACCCAGAAAAATGGCAGGGACACTGACATGGGAGACAGGTGGGGTTCCTCCTAATGCTTCAAAAGGTGCAGTGGGTTCTGAGACTCTGTAATGAGACTGACATTGTTCTGGGTCAAGACTCCAGAACCTATCATTAAAGTAACAGTTCTGAACGCTTAAAAAGAAAATAGAATAGTGATCTTTTAGAAGCCCGCAAGGGTTCGTTAAAATCAAGTCGTGCCTGAATGACCTCATTTCCTTCAAGGACATCAAATGGTAAAAAAGAAAGAAAAACAGACCTGTAGTGGAATTTCTGCAGTTTAATAAGCTTTCTCTTGGTGGTTTTAAAGACATGGCAGATGCTTGCCTTGGCAACGATTGCACCCAAATGGCAATGATTCATGGAATAGTACCAGTCTCGATGAATGTTTCTGGAATACTACCACTCATAATATTAAAAATAGTTGACATGTATAGAGTCCTCACCATGTGACAGGAGCTATCATTAGTAATTCACATGGAGTAGCCCACTTTCTCCCAGCAACAGCTCTACAGGGAGGGTGCGGTATTGCTCCACTTTCCGTGTGAGGATTGTGAGGGATGAAGAGGATGAAGTCACCTCCCCAGGTCCCATGGCCAAAGACAATTCCCTGCAGAAATTGGGCTAGCCAAGTGTACCAAATATTCTAGAGCATATACAAGAGCTTCAAGGAAAACAAGGAAATAAGAGCCTTCACATAAGCAGAGTGACTAGAGGGTGCTTTGCCTAGCTCTCATGGCCATACACTGCCCTGAACACTAGCCCCACTATCCCATCCCTTTCCCTACAGCAGCTCTGCGTGACCTTCCTCCTCTTGTATAGGTGTATTCCCACAGCTGCATCTCCTGTTCCTACTTCATGTCTAACCAATGCCCAGGCTTTCCGCTTTGGAATTCCACCTTTTCCTCTGGCAGGATAGGAAGAGAAAACTTAGGGAACAGGGGTAGGGAAGGGAGCCCCATTCCCAGGAGTCAATGCGAAGCCTTTCTGAAGCTGAAAATGGAGAATTAATTGCAAAACAATTAACACATTCTTAGTGGCTTTCTTTCGGCCTTTCTAGCTGAAAACCTGAAATTTTCTAGGAATCTTTCCAGAAACCCCCCTTTACAATAAAAGGACATGTCTCCAAATGCTGGTGGCTCCTGGTTTTGCCCTATTACCTTGTAGTATTGTTCAAGACACCACTAGAGTCTGTCACCTGTTGAACTGTGACAGCGACAGCCACCTGACCAGAACGGATGGCTAACACCGGGACACTTCAGTGTCTGCTGGTCTTTCAGCAGATCACGCTGGAGCTCTTGGGTGTGTCTTCTGTCAGCAGCCCCTTTTCTCTTCACCCCATGCTGTGTTACAGCACATTTCAGTCCACTCCAGCTCTGCCTCGTATTGGCTCATCCTGAACATCCCTTCTATGGTGGAGCCAAGAGTGTGGCTTTACCAGCATGGTGGATCCTAGCAGGTTGAGGGCATTCCCCGGGTTCCTCTGGATGACATTGTGGAACTCTATCTCTATCCCTGCTGCTGCTGCTCGCATCCCCCACTACTTTATATGGTGACAGCCTGCTCAGACTTTCTCTGTCCTTCTCTGCTCACTTCTGTGCAGGTCACCATAAAGTGCACCTAGCTCTAGGCATGTGCTGGAGCACGTCTTCCTGTGCTTGAGGGTGAATGCCTTGCACATCCAAAGGGGACTTCCCGCACAGGCTACCCTCCTCTGAGCAGAGTGATCACTGCAAACAGAGTGAGTGGCTGTTCCCGATTCATGACTACTGAAGTGGGTTTGGGAAGGTGGTTTATTTGTTTGTTTGTTGTTGTTGTCAAATCAGGTTAGAAAGAGGCAGCAGGTGTGGGTACGGTCAGGTCAAGAAAGAGAAGCCTACCACATCACATGTTTGTGCATTCATGTTTCACCCTGCATAACCCAGCATCAATTTTTGACTGTGAAGAAACCATTTGCATCCTGGGTTGAATTCAGATGCTGGGAATTGAACCTGGGTCTTCTGGAAGAGCGTCCAGTACTTTTAAATCACTGAATTATCTCTCCATCTCACAAGGTGAGATACATACTTCACAGCTCTGTTGTGAATATTATATTTTAGGCTATCATCACCACCTTCCCATTCCACACAGCCAGAGACAAGCACTTAAACAAAGACCCGTTCACCATGCTCATTTGGGAGGAGAAGAAAATATCTATATGAGAACAGGGAATGAGAAAAAGTAGGGCCAATAGACAACATGGGATTGCTAGCAGGGTAACAGCCAGCTGAGAAGACTAGTCCCAGAACCTGCTAGTGAATTCTAGAAGCTACTTTATCCCACTAGAGAGAAGGATGAGCTGGGGGTGCTTACACATCTGCTTCTACTGGTTTCTTTTGAATGTATGCTTGCTCCCCAGAAAGCAGATTGGTGAATCATGCCTGGACACCTTGGTTGGGGTAAGGGACAGTGACAAGAGACAGGGAACCCACAGCTTCTGTTACAGTTTTTAAAGCTCTTCTCTGTGAAAGCCTGTGTTTAGTTTTTGAACATTCGACAAGTACTTAGAGAGTGCTGTACCATGAACTGAATGAGTACTGAGACCTTAGACACAGGAAGGGACGACAGGTCTGTTCTCTGATCACATCACTAAACTCCCAGAGACAAAAAAGGAATACAGACAGTACTGAAGAGTACTGTGACAGAGAAAGGATGGGGAGGTACTTTGGAAAAATAAAGTGTTGGGACTTCATCTGTCAGGCAGGTCAGGGAATTTCCCCAACCAGGTGAGATTAATGTTGGGACCTTAAATACAGCAAGAATTAACCAGGAAAAATGAGCCATTTCCCAGGGAAGAGAAATCAGGCAGCAGGAAGCTCAGAAGTTCACAGAATACAGCCCTGGCCTTGGAGCAAAAACCCAGTACCTCCTACCCTTATAAAGAAAAGTCTTATTGAAATGCAGTCACACCTACATTTGTACATACTGTATGTACATACTTGTACATACAAGCTGCTAAAATGTTGGCGATTGCTTTTCTGCAAATATATGTGGTATCATGCTTATGAAAAGCTCACAGCCTATTGAGGGAAAGAGAGTGTCAAAAATAATTATAAGACCATATGACTGATGCTCTAATAAAAACCTACACCAAGACTTACAGAACTGCCAAGAAGAAAGTAATTAGTTCTGCCCAGGGAGGGAGGATAGCTTCACAGGAGGAGAGCAAGGATTTGGAGTTTGAATCTGTATTTTCAGGTTAATGAAGGGAGGTAGATTAGAGTGTTAAAAAAAAAGGTAGAGAGAAGTGAAAAAGCAAAAAGTGTTCAGAAAAGATGGCAGCTCATTTCCTTGTACCTTTGAGCAGCTGGCAGAACATGGTGACTACTTCCCAGGAGAGTCACCATTCACCTCCTGTCAACTCCACTATCAACTCTTTGAAATCTTTCACTCCAAGGGCTGGTCAACAAGAGTAGACTATACATGCATTTTCAGTCTGCTTGGAAAATAAATTCTTTGGATAAAAGGTCCAAGACAAAAACATCAAAGATGGTCAATGTATGAAGCAATAAAAACAGAGGTGTTAGGATAGTTGGGTATAAAAGTACACATTGGGCCTCTCTCTGTGTGTCCAAACTGGGTACAAGTGTAACAGAGATTTAGATCATGATAGCCACAGATCATCATACCAGAGAATAAAATAAGAATTCAGAAGACTGAATTAATTTAACTTTGACATACAAAAATAAGTTACTGGGGTTAGGGATTTAGCTCAGTGGTAGAGCGCTTGCCTAGCAAGCACAAGGCCCTGGGTTCAGTCCTCAGCTCCAGAAAAAAAAATAAGTTACTAAGAGAAGGAGAAGAAAAAGCTCTTCCAGAAAAGAGAAGGGCAACTAACAGTAGACTCAACTAAGTAGAAACCTTGTCACTATGACAGCAAAAAACTGAGTAAAAATGATTAATGAAGGCTAGAACTAATAGGAAAAATATGAAAAGATATAAGATGTTTGTGTAGTCTGAAAATATCTTTATGAGATGCTTATTAGTTATAAATGCAAAGATGTTAAGTTTGTAGTAGGAGCAGCCTGGCCAATGACCAATATCACTGTAAGATAACCAAGTTTATGTTCCTCGTACTAGTTAGCATTGTCAATTTCATGCAGTTTATAGACATCTGACAGGAGAGACTTGGTGGGGGAAATTGCCTAGCTCAGAATGGCTTGTGGATATGTTTATGGGGGATTTCTTTCATTATTAACTGATGGCTGAGGGCCCAGCCCACTGTGGGTACTACCAACCACTTAGCAAGTGATCCTAGGCTGTGTAAGAAAGCTAGCTAAGCCTGGGTCTATCAGTGAGTCAGCAAGCAGTTCCTACCTGAGTTCCAGCCCTGACTTTCAGCAACGGCAGATTATAAAGTGACCCGGAAGTATGTAAGCCAAATAAACCATTTCCTCATTCCCTCCTCACATTGCTTTTGATCAGAGTATGTTAACACAGTATTAAAAATAAAAATAGAACAGATACAAAATAAAACAAAACAAAAAACAAACAAACAAAAAACCATTGTGCATCCAGATCCAGGGCTTGAAATTTCTGTTGATGTTTTTGCCACAAAGATGTTGCTAGGAACTAACCATGAGCAATACTAGACAAACGATGGGACAGACAACACTAAACATACCCTAAGATCTTAAAATTTGTAAAGATCAATGTGATGGCTAGTTTTCATTGTCAACTGACAACATTCTAGAAACACATGGAAGGGAGTGTCAATCAATGAGAAATCAGTGGTTCTCAACCTTCCTAATTCAGTGACCCTTTAATACAGTTCCTCACGTTGTGGGGACCCCCAACCATAAAATTATTTTCATTGATACTCATAACTGTAATTATGCTAGTGTTATAAATTGTAATGTAAATATCTGATATGCAGGATATCTGATATGCTACCCCTGTGAAAATGTCCTTTGACCCTGCCCCCCCCCAAAAAAAAAGGAGTTGCAATCCATAGGCTGAGAAACGCTGGTCTACATTAAGTTAGTCCATGGGCCTGTCTATGTGAGATTTTCTCAATTGGATTGAATGGGGCAGAAAGATGCTGAATACAAGTGGTACCATTTCCCATGCTCTGTCCAGGACTGAATGAGAAGGGAGGAAACGATCATGAAAACACGTGCACTAACCCACTGCACTCTGCTTCTAGCATGGACATGATGTGACCTGCTACTTCAAGGTCCTGCCACACTGACTTCCCCCCCATGATGCACTATAACCGGCAATGGCGACGTTAAAACAAACCCTTTCTCCCTGAAGTAGCTCTCGTCGGGGTATTTTATCACAGCGACAGGAAATGATACTAGGACAACAGGATAGGGTGAAGACTTTCCAGACTAGATGAAATTACAGGGACATGAGGCTTATGTGCCGCAGAGATCCGGTACACTAATGCAGTCATTGGCTACATCTGAATAAATTTTGTAAATTAGATAACACCCATCTAGCAGTATCAATGCTGTGGTTTGACTGCTGTCCTGTGGCTCTGTTGAAAGATCCCTGTTTTTGGGAAATCACGAAGTGATACTAGGGGAGGGGTCAGCAGCTGTTGACTTACTCTCCAAGGGTCTGAGGAGGGAAGAGTAATTAAGTAATGTGACAAAATGGTAACATTGGGGGAAAGAGATGACGTACATAAAGGGATTAACTGTGATCCTTTTCCAGCTTTCCTGTAGTCTGAATTCATTTCAGAACACAAAGTCAGAAACAAACACTCTGCTGAGGAAAGCTGGCTAGAACAAACCAATATGCATTAGGATAGCCAGTCATTAGCTGTGCGGCCTTAAGCACTTTATGGGCCCCTCTGAGCCTTCCTACTCTCAAGAACAGTACAGAATGGCTCCTGTTCCTCAGGCTGATGCAAAGTATCTTGTAGAGATACTGTCAGTCTCAGCAGCCACAGCTTCCAACAACCCCTGAGTTGCCCCAAGATGCTTGGTCAACCTATTGACAAGGCTTTTCCCACAAGGTTTTCAAACTTCCAGCTTTACTCTCACCCTTGGCTGGATGGGTTCCAGCTTTTCCTTTAACAGATTACTCTACAGAAAAATTAATGAACGAGCAAAATGAGGGCCCAACACCTCCATCTGCTCTTTTCTAGCTCAGCAGAGTATTCTCATGACCAGCCCCATTTCTAGGCATTTGGAATATACATGGAGAGAGAAGAAATAGGAATTCAAGGTGCAGTCTAGGGCCAGAAGATGAGGCCAGGCACGGGGCCTGGGAGGAACTACAAAATTCAGGGACAGGCTCTGGCTGAGGAGGCACACCCAGTCACATGCTTAAAAAAGGGAAAGAGACAACTTTATTTACTTTTAAAAACATCATATTTCACTCATTCTTTGAGAATTTCTTACCGTGTATTCTGATTCTACATCCTCCCACTCTTCCCCCTCATTCATCCCAGGGCCACTCCTTACTTCCCTACTTCTTCCAACTTTGTGTCTTTTTTCATTTTTTTTTAATAACCTACCCAGTCCGATTTGTGTTGCCCATCTACTCACAGGTGTGGGGTCATCCACCAGAGTGTGGTTGATCTACCAGGGACCCCAGTGTTAAAGCAAACTGACTCTCCCTACCCTAGAAGCCATCGATTATCAATAGCTCCTGAGTTAGGGGTGGGGCTTATGAGCCCCTCCTCCCCCTCCAGGGTGACTGGCTTGATCTTGTGCTGGTCTTCTGCAGACAACCACAGCTGCTGTGAGTTCATGAATGTAGCGGTCCTGCCATGTCAGAAGATGTGATTTCAGGCCAGTCCTCTGGGCTTGTGGCTCTTACCATCTTTGAATTGCTAGACCATGCTTTAAAGCACAGACCAAGTAAGGTCACTTGCCCTTGCCACCGTCCCTCTTCACTGTCGTCAAGGTCCCACATCTTGAAAGACAATGGGGAAAGACTTTTAATTCACACCAGCCACCACATCCCCTTATCTCCACAAATACGCTGAAAGCCTGCATGACTGTGCCCTTTGCAGGACAAGGAAGAAGAAAAATCTATCCCTAGTCCACACCACAGCCATGTTTGGGCAAGAATGGATTAAATGAAAGTTGGGTGGGAAAATGATATTTGAAGAGCTTGGAGAACTCTGGGTTAAGCCTTACTCTTTAAAATGCAGAACTTTTAAATTGCACAGGTGCCTCCTGACCCCCATTAGCCCCAGAGCACTGTACCACTTTCTCTACGAAGCCGTGTTGTGCATCCTCTGTCCTCATTTTTCATGCGAGGGGAGTGAGGCTGATAGAAGAGACTCACTTAGATTCATATAGTGGGTGGAAGAAGCCACGGCTATTATTAATGCAGAAAGCTCCTGTGCCTCTGATCCAATGTGGATAATTATCTCCACTTTCCCTCTCTTTACTTTCCCCTGAGGCTTCCTGGGATAAGCTGCTATCTGCTCTTTAAGATGGCTACCTGCTGTCACTGAGTCCCTGGTCCTTATCACAAGAGTACATTGGTGGTGTTTTGAGATGCCATGTACTTGATCTTCTCCTACTCAGTCTAGTAAGCCCTTTGGGATCATTCAAGATAAAAACCATTTCATAAATGTAGCTGTATTACGGAATAAAATAGTTTATAGAGGACTTGAAGAAAATTACATTAACTTGTGTCTCGTTTTTATGGAGTGCCACTGTTCAGATTGTTTTATAAGTATAGAGAGGGCCCACTGTGGATTTATTAGAGTTGAGTGATCTCCCATTTCTTTTTCTCTATGGCCTGCATTTCCTCTCCAGTGTTTGAGGATTACACTGTACAAATTGAGAGGCGGAGTATGGCTCACACAAAGTGACTCTGGAGGTCTCAAAAGCCCCCAGCTCCGCCGGGTGTTGATTGTTCCCTGTGTGAACACACAGTGTGGGACTCCCACAAAGGAGCCAGGAATGTTGAATTGTCCTGCCCCACTGTGAGGACACACTGGGCGCCTCTGTTCTTCAGTGTGCCTTTGCTGAGGGCTTGCTATCACTCCTACAGGAGTTTGACTGAAGGGCTTCAGAAGCCAGGGAGGAAAACACTGCTCCCCATGGGCTTCCCACCTTCAGGGGAAATGGGTACTGCATGTTTCTCCTGGTTCACGCAGATTATTTAGTCATTTCAAGAACTGCTTCCTCTGTATTGGGAATTGTTGTAAGTGTGGAGGATTCAGTAGGCAAACAGAAGTCAGCTATGAGCACTGTCCCTATGGAAAGCGCATTGTTATGAAGAACGCAGGTTAAATCAACCGTTATATAACGGAACGTATCATAGTTGTCTGCTTTGGTTTGATATGAAATAACCCTCATAGGCTCACACGTGTGAAACACTCTGCACCCAGCAAGTGGTGCTGTTTTGGAAGATGGTGGAACCTTTGTCGGTTGGAGCCTCGCTGGAGGAAGCAGATCACTGCAGGGTGAGCCTTGAGGTGTTATGGCCTGACCCTACTTCCTGTTCATTCTGCTTCCTGAATGCAGCAGGCAGTGTGCTCAGCCAGCAGCCTGATCTTGCCACCATGACTTCCCTGCGGCCATGTTTTTTCAGACAAGATGACAGTGTCTCCCTAGAACTATAGGCTGAAATAAACCCTTTCCTCCATTAATGTCCTTCCCTGAGCACATTTTCTCACAGCCACTTGAAAAGGTGCTAAGACACTGGCCCTTAGTCAGCCTGGCAGGTTGCCTGCAGGACTCCATTGTATACCAAGACCTACAGATGCCCAAGTCCACTATATAAAATGATGGCATATTTGTACAACATGTAGAGATTCTCCAGCCTTTTTTTTAGCTTAGTACTGAGTAATCTGTAAATAGTTATTATACTGTATTCTTTATTGAATACAGACAAGAAAAACAAAACCAGTATTTATCTATTCAGCACACGTTTGTTTGTTTGTTTTTTAAATATTTTGGACCTGCAGTTAGACAAAGGCACAAATGTGAAAATCTTGGACATGGAGGGCAAATGACATATAATTATAGTTGTTATTGGATAAAGGGAAAGAAATTCAGTTCACATGAGAATGTCAGGAGGTGACAATTTAATGAGAACATCAGATAAGGGGTTCAGGGGGCCTCCCCTATAGTGTGCAGGTTGAGGAGAGTTGATAAGGTTAGAATGGAGTGGAACCACAGCTGTAGGGACAGAAACTACTACAGCGGTCCTGAGATGGTGTGATGGCTAATCTCAATCACAACCTTGATGAGCTCTAGAATCCCCAGGGCTTCTGGGCATAGCTATAGGGGAACAATCTTGATTAGGTTAATTGAAGTGGGAAGACTTGTCCACTGTGGGTGGTACCATTCCCTGAGCTGGGATACTGGACCGTATAAAAGGAACAACACAAGATAAGGGCAAACGTCTGTCTCTGTCTGGTTATTGACTATGGATGCAAACTGACAGATTGCCTCAAGTCCCCGCCTTTGTGACTTCTCCACCATGATGGACGATGGCCTTAAAATGTGAATCAAGTAAACTCTTCCTGGCCTAAATGGCTTTTGTCAGAGAATGTTATCATGTCAACAGACAAAGTGATTAATACAGACGGAAAGTCGCTTCTGGTGTGCACAGGGCTCCAAGAGGTGTGAAGATTCAGCTGTTCTGTGCTGAGGAGGGTTCAGGGGCCTTGGAGGCAGAGGCACAGTTTCAGATTCAGAACATCTGCTCTGCCGCCTCAGCCACAGCTCACAGCAGCCACTGCCAAAGCAGAACCCAGCACGGCACACTCTGGCAATGAAGTCCCTCTCCCTGTGTCACCACACCCCTACCCTGAATCCCAGTGTAAAACAGAAACACGTGGGCTCAAAATGATCTGTGGTGAGAGCTCCCTGTAATTAAAAACCTCAGTGGACATGTTTGCAGTAGCCATTTTTAAAGCAGAGGGGACACATCACAACAGATTAGCACAAAGAACAAGCTTCCTTTATAACTTGACAAAGAAACAAACACTGTGGAGATACCAGAAGGGAACCGAAGTGACACTTTGACCCCTGTCTCTTTCCGAGTGACACCCTTTACTGGTTCTCTATGCTTGACACATTGAAATGGAAGCCTGAGGTGCCGCTTTCTTCAGGAATCCTAGGAAGTGATAGCGGGTGCTCTCACCACAGCTGAGCTTTGGTTTGCGACTTTGCCACATTGTTCACCTGGCACTTTGGTAGATCCGATCCTTTCTCTCACTCTGCCTCTAGCTTCCCACCTCTCTTTCTGGCTCCTGACCCCTCCTGCTACCTCCACCTCAAGCTTTCCACTTGGAAGTCTGATGGGCAGTACAACTTAATTATGGCACTCCCCCTTTGCCAGCTCCTGCCCAAGGTCAACAGGGTTGACGGGCACCTGCTGGTCCAAGGTCAAAGCTCAGTGACCCTCATCCACCCTTCCTTGTCTTTTTATGAGAAGCGAATTCTCCAGTAACCACCCACCACATGTTCAGCATCTGCCCCAATGCTGCTGCTGTTCCTCACACTGCAACATCACCTCCTGGCATGCTATGATCCCCTCACTCAGCTCTTGCCTGGACTCTGGAAAGTACTCTCTCATCTTCAACTTCTCTGCTTGTCTTCCCTACAGGCATTCTGGACTCACCAGCCAGAGGCTGTTTCTAAAAAACCAAACGGGGTCTTATCAATCACTTCATGGCTCAAAATTCTCTAGTAAAATATACAAGGTACAAGGTACAGACACTATTATAACAACTTCGATATATGTATATATAGCCATTACCATGTAACCTAGGCACTACACTTTTGGGCATTCAT
Source organism: Peromyscus eremicus (assembly GCF_949786415.1). NCBI lineage: Eukaryota > Metazoa > Chordata > Mammalia > Rodentia > Cricetidae > Peromyscus > Peromyscus eremicus. The sequence goes on from NC_081420.1 coordinate 89,349,492, forward strand.
CTCAGAGAACAAAAGTGACTGTAAAAAGAAACACCTGGACACATATGTTCAATGCCACCTTATTAATCTCTAAAGGATTGGAAACAACCCAGACGTCCTTCAAAACTGTGACTGGTTGAACAAACAGTGGTCCATCTGCACCATGGAATACTACTCAGCAATACAAAGGAATTTGTAAACACACAGAGCAAGAGGAACTTGGTGGGAAGGATTAAGGTTGATAATCAAGATTTCCCAGAAGAGCACAATGTAAGCAGCAGAATCAGAAAGAGAGGAACGGTGGGGCTGAGGAGATGAGGCACTTGGTAACGCACTTGCCATACAACCCTGAGGATCTGAGTTCGGAACCCTAGAACCCAGGTGAAATTCCGAGCATGGCAGTGTGATCTATAATCCCAACATTGGGCCGGCAGAGAGGGGAGGCTCCCCGAGGCTGGCTGGCTAGATTGTGAAACTGAAATGGTGAGCGCCAGGTTCAGTGAGAGACTATCTTAAAAAAATAAAGTGGAGAGTGATTGAGAAAATCAACAATATAGACCTCTGGTCTCCACACCTTCATCTCATCTTCTCTTTCTTACACAGACAGACAGACAGACAGACACACAATACGCACACACACCACACCACACACACACACACACACACACACACACACACACACACACACACACATACACCCTGGTGGGGGTAGACATGTCGGAAGGAGATATGACAGAGAGAAGCAACTAATGTGACTTTGAAAATGAAGGAAGGCACAATGATCCTCTAGAGCAGTGGTTCTCAACCTTCCTAATGCTGTGACCCTTTAATACAGTTCCTCATGTTGCGGTGATCCCCAACCATAAATTACTTTCTTTGCTGCTTCATAACTTGCTACTGTTGTGAACTGTAATGTAAATATCTGATATGCAGGATCTCTGATATGTTGCCCATGTGAAAGGGTCATTCAAGAGCTACTGCTCTAGATGCTGGAAATGCCAGTCAGCACATTTCCCTCAAAGGACTCCGGAAAAGGAGGCAGACACCGTGCAGTTCAGAGCCACTAAATTCTTGGCGAATTCAGCAGCACTAAGAAACTAATATGACAGACAAGACAGTTCTCCCCTACAAATGCCATGCAAGTTTGAGAGACATGAGTATCCTTCCATTCTTTTGCCCTAACCAATGCATCGTCACTCCTGTTGTCTTTCCTGGTTTGGAGTGTGTGAAGACTGTGAAAGATCGCAAAAATTGTGAAGTAGAGAACTACAAAACAATGGAGGAAATCTCCTCATTCTGTATCCAGTGTTTTAGTGAAAGATAATTATTTATATCTGAAAGGAAAGTACTAGAATTGGCATACAGTCATCAGTCCATGAACACAGCCAGGGTGACCTTGTTCCTCACCCAAATACCACACATGGTAGACTTTGGTAACATCGTCATCTAGCCACATTTTGGTATCATTTTTCATCTTCTCAGGGAATCTAAAGTCAGCTACTGAGCCACCTAGCACACACTGTGGTAAGCAGGTCTGTGTGGTTCACCTCCGATACTGCGGCTAGTAAAATGATGGAGCAGGTAATCATATCATTCTCACTCTTAGAAGCAGTGATTGGTGCTAAGAGAGGTCAAATACTTTGTCTGAGGCCAGATACCAAAGAAAAGATTTGGGATTCCAAAGCTTTGGTCTGATTCCCACTAGAGTTTAAATATTTAGTTAGAAATCTGAAAGTTTCCTATCTTTCAGACAGTGTGGATACCTCAAACCAGGTAGATGGAGAATGTGGCAAGGACCCTACGAAAAGATTTCTTTAGCTCTGCCTTAGGAAGATACTGACCCAGAGATGAGTCCTTGTTCCTCAATACCAAACAGTGCAAAGCAGTGATGGTAACCTGGGAAATGTATGAGGGCTAAGAGTGCTTCCTTCGAGATTAGTTTTTATTGTAACTTGACATAACCACCCGCGGAGAGGGAACCTCAACTGAAGAATCATCTTGATCAGACTATGACCATGTCTGTGAGAGAGTGTCTTGATGGATGACTGATGTGGGAGGGTCCAGCCCACCGTGGGTGGCACCGTACCTAAGTAGGTGGTCCTGGGCTATACAAGAAAGCTAGCTGCACATGAACTAGTGAGTTAGCTAGTGCATAGCATTTCTTCATGGTCTCTGCTTCAGTTCCTGCTTGAGTTCCTGCTCTGACTGCCCTTAAGGGTGGACTGTGACCTGGAAGGCTAAGAGAAAAGAAACCGTTTTCTTTCCAAGTTGCTTTTCGTCAGTATATTTTATTGTAGCAATGGAAATCAAACTAGAATTCTGCTCTTTCAGTGGGCCAGAGTTCAGTTCCCAGCATCCATTTCAGGTGCCTCAGAGCAGCAGGTCACTCTAGGAGAGCTGTCAGCCACTTCCAGCCTCCACAGGCACCTGCACACATGTGCATACACACACACACACACACACACACACACACACACACACACACACATAAATAAAAAATAAAATAAATCCCAAAGTTGTAATAACAACAACAGCAAAAGAAACAGACAAATAAAACCATGAAGAGGTATGAATTGTAGTCAAAGAAAGTACTGGCCACCTTTCACAGGGTGCTTTTCCCCTGCCAGTCAGTTCTGCCATAGTTCCTCCATTTATTCCCGGCATCCTTGTGAGAAAAGCTAGGAGAGACTGAACACTGGTCAGTGTTACACCATGGGTGAGAATGTGTGTGTGATCAGCGTAAGAGATGTGTTCTGAAGACCAGGGTGGCAGATGGAAGATGTGTGGGAAGTGTTTACTCTCTCCGAGCTCAGGTTCATCATTTCCAAGTGGTCATGTGACTACCACCCTCCTGGGAACCTTTATATACCCTGATGTTCCAACATCTGACACTATTGGTTTGAAAATTTGTTCATTTGGGTAAAGCTTGCGTGACTCCAGCCCCTTTAATGCTTCCAAGATTGTATGTGACTGGAAGGAAAATTAACTCATTTCCACAGGATTATTTTTATAAAAACTAAATACTAGACAAGACCAATATTTCCCAATTTTCCTCGGACTAAGAGATGGTCACATGCGATCATTTGCTGACCAATGAGATAAGAGCAGAAGGGGCTGTGTCCTTTTCCAATCATATGTCCCAAGGGAAGGGACTTGTCGTTTCTGTGGCTTCCCACTAAAATGTTCTATTGAGTAACCTCTGACCAGCAGCAGAGGCAGCAATCTGAGGAAGCCAGGGCAGATGGCAGAGCCAGGCCTTTATGATCTAGCCTCCCAGTTCTGCTCGAACGGAACTGCTCTCTGCGGCACTCTCTACATCTTCTCTCTGAGTTGCAGCTCTATGAAGTCCCCGCTGCAGCCAGGGCTGCTTTGCCTGAACTACAGCACAAGCGAGAACCACTCAAGTATCTCACTGAAGCCACTGAGATCGGCGTCTCTGCCATAAAGTCTTTACCCCCACCTTCTCTACTGTGAGGAGGGATGGAAATCCACCAGACTACAAGGTATAAAAGAGTACACTTAAAGGTTCACGGTAAGACAAGTCTGCCTGGCACATTCCAGAGATGGTTTTGCTTTGTCTTGACTTTGAGCATCTCAAGGGCTGATGAGAACAAACAGAAGCGTCATCAAGAGCTGGGTCACGAAGGTCACGCCCTACTGGAGTGAGGACAATCCAGGAAGAGGGTGGCACGATTAGCCTTGAGCCTCAGACACTTTGTTTACCTGCCTTCTGGACCAGAGATTGAAAAGACTCCACCCTAAAAGAGAGGTACTTGCAAGGTTGAGTGGAAGGTGGCTGAGATATAGGGTGAAGCTAGGGATGGAGAGAAGCAGATGCATCCTGGAGACACATATGAGTCCCGGCCTTTAAGGTTTCATAACAACAGGCAGATGGGTGAAGGAAACTGGAAAAATGAATAAAAATAACCCAAGCCCATGCTGGACAAAAGCAGGATAAGAGGCACTATTGGTCTGCTAAAGTATGAAATGTGCCCTGGGGGAAAACGTAGATTCAGGACTGGGCTGAGGGTAGTGGTTGATGAGTATTAATTTTGTGGTTGTAAGATTAATTTTGTAGTCATAGATCTGTGTTTGCTTACTGGACATCAACCAGATGATAGCCAACAATAAGAAAACAAACAAACAAATAAATAAACCCATGACCAAATGAAAGAGGAACATAGACACTCAATTATGTCACAGCAAAGCCTTCATTTATCTTGTGTGTGTGTGTGTGTGTGTGTGTGTGTGTGTACATGACTGTGTGCATGCATCAGTGTGTCTGCATACACGTGTGCAAATATATATGGAGGCCAGAGGATAACCCTAGATATCTGCAGTCAAATGCTCTACCACTGAGCTATACCCCCAACCCTAGATATCTGACCTCAAGAAGCATTCATCTTATTTGAGACCCAGGCTTCTCACTCAGATTTGTGATTCACTGATTTAGCTAGGCTGGCTGGCCTGGGAGCCTCATGGATTCACCTGCCTCCGCCTCTCATGATGGAACTACAAGCTCATGCTATCACACAGTTTCTTAATGGGTACTGGGGACTGAACCCAGGTCTTGAGTGAATGAAAAGAGGCACTTTACTGACTGAGGCAGCTCCCCAGCTCAAATTAGCATTTTTATTAACCACAGTAACTGGCTACCATTTTGTTTTCCCAAATACTCAGAATACTGTGGGGAAGGAAGATCTCCTCTAGATACCACCATCTTCATCAGCAGTCACTGACTGTCTTCGGATTGAGCAGATGGGGGTTGCACTTTGACACAACATTTTCAGTGCATCCCTTCCCTGGGTGCATCCCTTCCCTGTGCGAATCTCTTTCGTGTGTGGCTCATGATGAGCCAAGCAGCACCACTGGAGATACAGTAGTTGTGAGCGGAGCTGGCCTTCAGCAGACTGAATTACAGGTCTGCAATAGCTCTTGCTGTGAGGATGGTTTCAGCAATGGCTGCAGAACATCTCCAGGAGCGGCTCCCATCAATCGTTACTTCCTCTAACTGGATGCTGTCTGCCTTTGTTTTCTTACTGCCTTCCTGGTACCTAACATAGCGCTGGGTTCACAGTAGGTGCCGAACACAAACAATAAGGAGTCCATGTTTAATAAACTGCCACCCATCTATGCTGTAAATTCCAGCTATTTAGAAATTGTGTGCCAAAAATATACCGGATGCAAACATGCATCACTACACTCAGTAGGGTTAAGCAGACTATGTGTAACCATAAACTAAATAGATAACAGTCAGGCTGAAGCATTCATTATTTAAAATGGAAAGCAAGACCTGCTGGTACCAAGACCAGCTTGAGTCACCTCCAATCGGGTGCTCATCACGTCCCTCCCAAATGCCTTCAGAACCTAGAAATCAAGCTCTGCAACTGTGTGGTAGTGATTTTTCTCCTCTGCCAGAACAGTGTGAGGTATGCAGCTTGCTTAATTGAACAGCAGATTAAAGCCATCAATAAACTCCTGGATTGCTTTGGGAAAAAAAAACTTGGCAGTGCCTCAAAAGGTTAAAAATAGAGTCATCATAAAACCTCACAATTCTCCTCCTAGGTAGATAACAGAGAGAAATGAAAACGTGTCAATATGAGACTTATAAGCAAAATTTCATAGAAGCAAGATTCAGAAAAGCCAAGAAGGGGAAAGGATTCTGTCTATCAATTGATGAACACATAAACAAATGTGGTATATCCATACAGTGGAGTATTATTTGACAATAAAAAGGAATGAAGTATAGACAGTGGCTACAACAGAGATACATTTTAAGAATTTTATATTTAGTGAAAGAAGACAGATCCTTCAAATCACATATTCTGTGACTCTGTGAACGTGAAATGCTCATAAAATATAAGCTCATAAAAACACGGGAAAGGATTCCGAGAACTGTAAATGTAATGGGGGAAATGGGGCATGACTACAATGCACATAGGATTTCTTTGGGGCTGATGAGAACATTCTGAGATTGATTTCGGTGATAGGTTCACAACTGTGAATACACTGCAACCCACGAAATTGCACATTTTAAATGAATGAATTGTCTGCAATATGATTTACATCCCAGAAAATGCAGTTGCATAGGAAGTATAATTCTACCTCTCTCCAGCTTTTTGGCAAAGATAAAGTGTTTTTTTATTCTTCTAGAGACTTCAAAAACAAGATCTCATTGCTGGTTTATTCTAAGTCAGCCATCTTTATACGGGGGTCGCCACAGAATCCCATGGGATAGATAGTCCATACAACTGCAGTGACTTTACACGGATTTATTTAACTTGGTAAGTCTTGATTTCCTCACCTGGAAGAAGAAGGTACAGCTGTTGGAAGCTGTCCCTTTCTCCAGGATCAGCAGAGCATGTTTCTTTCTACCTGAGAGACCCTTCTCACTCCTGGAAATTTCTTACACACAGCACCTCCCCTACAAGAGACAGTTCTCTTGTCCATCATCGATAGCCAGCCTCCTTGTGAATGAAGTAGTGCATTCTAGGTGTGACTTATATATCCCCACCTGGTCTCCTTCCCTTCCCCTGGCAAACCCTCCATTCCTGACCATTGGCCTCTGGCATCACTTCTCACACAAACACTTTGCACAGAACCCTTTGTTTAACATGGCACTGAGGGAGACCAACCCAAGACAAAGTCATCAGTGTGCCTTCTCCATAGGTCTAAGGGAAGAATAAAAAAAGGCATCACACATGAAATGTTCCAATGTCATGCCCAGCCAATGACTGTTAATTCCATTGCTATTACTATCTCTATGGCTACTATTGGAAATAAGAAATTGACTTGAATTTTTAATCAGGTCTTGGTCCATCTGGAAGCCTGCCTCAGCCTCATGGCACACATTATCACTGGACTTCTTATCCCACTACTGAGAGCTCAGCTAATTATTTTCCCAAGTTGACTCTTGGTTTTCAAAGACTCTATCTAGCAAGCTTCATGGCTTGAGTAATAATTCATTTTCTCACTCATGTTTTATTAATCAAAGACAGAGAACTGCCAATCCGAGCTTTCCATCAGCATAGAATGGCTGAGATCGTCAGGCAGAGCTAATATCACTTCAATCAACAGCAGAAAACTTGATGTTTTTGTTAATGTGAGAGGCTTTATCACTTGTAAAAGCATGATTAGATTAGATTTGCTGAAATCTTATAAATGGCTCCCAGACTGATCTCCACTGCTACAATGTCTCTTAAGACCCAGAAACCTCATGTTGATGATCACTGATCTAATAAAACTCATTAAGAAATATGCTTGTTTTGTTATTAAAGTTGGAGCAATAAAACCTTTATCATCATATTTGGCAATAACCTTTGTTTGTATTGTGAGAAAATAAAGGATAAATGGCTATTTAGTAATGTGGTTTGTTTATGCTCGTGTTTTGTTTTAACATTGACCTTTTTACAGTGAAATAATCTCGTATTTAAGAGTGGCTGCTGGATTATGCTAAAATGCTGAGCTAGTTCATGTCCCCCACTAGAGCACTGAGAGATGATAGTCTATGAGGAAAACATAATAGGAGACATAGACAACTGATAAATAAAAGAGAAAGAGAGAAAGAAAGAAAGAAGGAAAGATAGAAAGGGAAGGAAGGAATGAAGAGAGGGATGGAAGGAAAGAAAGGAAGGGAGGGAGGAAGGTGGGAAGAAAGAAGGAAGGAAGGAAAGAAGGAAGGAAGCAAGGAAGAAAAAACAAAACCAAAAGAATACAGCTAAGGGCAGCAAGCAGCATGAAGGGTGACCCAGCTTTCAGCGGCTTATGGCAAATGCCACTTGCTGGCACAATGTTCAAGCAGATGTGCTGGGGACATGGTTGGGCCCTCCTGATTCTATTTCCTTTCTTTGCCCTGCTTTGTCCTTGGGCACAGCACCTGGCAGCCTTGTCTTCTGGCTTCTAGCTGGGCTGGTAAATTGGGGGAATCTGCTAGAGACCAGAGATGGAGGAGATGTGGCATCTTTTCTCCTGGATTCTTCCCTGAGGGCACGAAGCTGGCTGCATCTTAACCCAACAGCATTTTATCCATTGGTAACTGGACATCCTGCTCTGCTAACCACACCCATTCTCTATCTTTTAAGCTCTATGGCAAGAGTGATAGCATACTGTTTCCAGATCCAAGATGCTGACCCACTCTTTGTAGTTTCCCTCTAAGTTGCTCATACCTTGGCCAAGTGGGGTTTACTGCGCTTTTTATACTAGTTTAGTGGTACCCCATGTCCTCAGCCAAGACCCTACTGACATCCGTAGTGATCCTAACCTGAAACAGAAGGGCAGGAGACCCAGTTTGATATGGTATTTCTGGTCAGCATCTTTCAGTTCAAGAAAAATGTAGGATGATGGAATTAGATCTGGAGGGGATTATGGCACAGCCAGCCTGCCAGGGCTCTTACTGTACAAGATAAATGACTCACATAAAGTTCAAGGTTAGCGTGAGATTCAACTAGAAGGGTCTACAGAAAACTCTCAGCACTCTGCCAAATACATCATAAATAATTAATAGACACTAACTACTGATCCTATATTCTAGGGTCTGCAGGAAAAAAAAAAAAACACCTATTCATTCCATCTTTGTTGGCAACAGCAACCGCTGCTTCTCATATTATTTGGATCCAAATTCATATTAGCACCATCTCTGCAGGTAACATGAAGACATAACTGCAGAACACTGGCCAGCAATTCACCGGGAGCTTTAGGATTGCCAGGAACCTTGTTCATAATTATCTAGACCTTGCCTCCTAGAACATTGGCTCCACAAAGGCAGTCATTTCAAACCATCTTCTCCACCGAGGAGACAGAGGCTAGCTGACACAAGAAATCTGTGTGAGTGGTACAAACTTGGTGGAAGTGGTGTTTGAAGTCTGCGTACCACACAGGCAACATCCAGGCTTCCATGTTTCAGATACTGTATCAGCAAAGCTAATTCTGAGCAACTTGATAGGCATGGAGTCAGCTTGTCTAAGAAGGGAAAATGTCTATGCATTTATCATTGTCAAAATTCCTTTTGAGAAAACTCTGCTGTAATTGTATATTGGATTCTGCTCCAGCCCTATGTTCCAGAGATGCGAACATCAAAGTGACATGTGTTGAGATTGTGACCCTGTGTGGGGAGTGGAGGTGGGTGCTTATAAAATTTTCATTGAGCAGGAATGACAAACAGATGTGGTGGTTTACTGGCCTCATCTCTTTGTGGCACCTCTGTGGCTTCTGGGAAGGAAATAGAATATTTAGGAAGACACAATGAGTCTCCTGGGTCCCAGGGGCCTCAGAGCTAAGCCACTTGGAGGATCTATGTATGTCCTTTATGTCCTTGCATAGTCCCCAAACTCCCCACTGGGAGACAGTTACAGACACCACGCAAGCAAAAGTTGGGGAAGAAAGTTTCCCCTTTCTGCCATCCCCTGTGGCTCCCTGTGATCACACAGAGCCTGTGGTCTTTCTGGGCCGCACCCAGGAGCCTCTTGATGGGATAAGGCAAGACTTACAAGGTCACTTGTACAAGATAGGAGTGCATGGCTGCTCTGAACTGAGCTGTGTCATGGTCTAATCCCAAAAGCTGCATAGAAGTCCTCCTGGGTGAGGTTTGGGAGATGACAACACATTCCTACTTCAGGCTTAACAATGTGAAAGGCTCACATCAGCACCCATTGTCACTCCCATGCTCCCAGCCTAGGGACAGGCTCCAGGACATCAATGGATTCTGTCATTTCGATCTTTAAAGAGTACAGATATGCTTTTCATCTTCAGAGACTGAGACAGGGTCAGAGAAGGGTAGGAAGAGGAGGTAGCATTTGGCCAGCTCAGTGGTTACATCCACTTTTGTAGAAGACAGAATACCTATAGACACATGCATGCCTACACATGCTCACACATACAGCCTCACACATACTGTATGCAAAAAGATGGCACTAGGCAATGACTATGAGAAAGTATATCAATGAAAACATTCCAGAAGGCTCACAAATTCCAGTGCCCAGGTACAACTTGATTTTCTTCTCCTCATGAGTCATACCAGTTTGCATTTCAATCACAATATATTATCATTGTTATGAGTTGATGTATATTCTCTACCCCTGATACCCCAAAAAAGACATTTTAGAATTCTAGCCCTCTATGACTATGTTTAGAGGCAGGCTCTTTATGGAGCTAATAAATGAGGTCATGAGGAAAATCTCTGCAACAATATGGTGTCTTTATAACAAAGGAAACATCGGGTGGTCAGACAGAAATGCACACGGCAGGGGTGGGGTGGAGGTGAAGTCATGGATGGGTGATGCCTGGACACGCCAGCAGAAGCAGGAAGAGGGTCATGGATAGGTTCTATATCACTTCCCATAGAAGGAAAAACTCTTCCTACACCTTGATCTCAATCTCCTAGACTCCAGAAGTGATCGATAAACATTTGTTGTTGTTAACCTACAAGTTTCTGGCACGTTGTTATAGCACCTTTAGGAAATGAATCCACACAGTGATAGTTTTTTTCCTTTCCTGCTAGCTACTAATCAGAGTGGATTCCTGCTGCTTACTCCCAAGAGGAACCCAACTGACTCCCCAAGTCAACCACAGGGCATGTAGCTTCTGACACTGAATGACGTTTTCAACTATTTGCACAAGTGTCATGGTTCCTTATCAAGCAGCAATGGTATGTTTTCAACTTAAGAAGCAAAGTGACTTATAGTGGCCATCACAGAGACCAAGGTGACGCACTTAGACCAAAGAGGAGGTGAGCCCATCATAGCAATCCCTCCAGACACATGAAGGGTGAGGAACACAGCTTGCTACAAAGAAAGTGGCATTTCTCTAACATTAGTACAAATGTCAAACAAAACAAAACAAAAACAAAAAGCAAAACAAATGCCTTTAAGAGTGAATGACTTCATTTTGTCTTGGCTCCTCCTGTGAAAAAGATAATTATAAAAACAAAAGCATGCACTAAAATATTAACCCTGGTAAAATAGGCCAGAGAACCCCTGCTGTAGGCTAAATGTTATCCCTCTAACAGATTGATCTGGCCATGGCCATTTTGCACAGGTATGTGTGGATGTGCCCGTATTGCAACTGGATCTTTGTAGATGGAATTAAGTTAGGGTGAGGTTTTTAGGGCAGGTCCTAATTCCTTAAGATTGGTGTTTTTTATAAAAAGTAAGAAACATCACACGAAGACAGACATCCAGAGAGAGTTCATGGGCCCTGATGGAAGAGACTCAAATCAGGTGAAGCCTGGGGACACCTGAGCTGGCCTTCCACAGAAGATCCTCCCAGGGTTCTGACAGCACCTGATGTGGGACTTCTAGCCCCGGTAGCTGCCTGAAAATGCATTTTGTTACTGAAACCACCTGGTTCATCATAATTCATTACCATAGCCTTAGGAAATTAATAATCCTCTTCAAAGCCTCTCTGGAGTAGAGGAGGCAGCTCAGTCAGCTAAGAGCTTGCTGGATAAGCATGAGCTGATTCTGATCCCCAGAAACAACCATATAAAAAACAAGCTAGATGCGGTGGCACCCTTGGAATCAGAGCACTGGAGAGGTGGAGGAAGGTAGAGCCCTGAGGCTCCCTGGCCAGCCAATAGAGCCCCATTGCTGAACACTCAGCGAGGGACTGTTTTAGTTACGGTTTCTAATACCATGCCCACAAGAGAGGAGACGGTTTATTTCACTTATACTTCCACTTGCTGTTCTTCCAGAGCAGGAATTCAGTTCCCAGCACCTACATCCCAGTGCACACCCACCTGCAACTTCAGCTCTCGAGAATAAAATGACTTCTTCTGGACTCCATTGGCACTGCATTCCTGAGGCACACACACACACACACACACACACACACACACACACACACACACACACACACGCACACACTGTAAAGAAATGTAGCAATGTTTTTAGTACCTTGATGACGAAACATTGGGTTTCCTACAGTCCTAGCAGAGCATTGGTTTATTTCAAGTCAAGAGGACCAGATGTGTGGTGCCTTCTACAAGCTGTCAGTAAATGCCCTGCTTCTGAGTGGTGTTAAAAAGGCAACAGAGGAAATTAGAGGAACGGCAAGGCCTTCTATGCAACATCTTTGAAAGTGACTAACAGCAAAGTTTGTCTGATGCTCTGTCCCTTGATCAACCCTGTTCTTACAGGGAAACAAATAAATTGAAAGGTCACCATCATGGTCTCTGAAGAGTTCTTCCTTCTCTTTTCTGAGAAGTTTCCCTTGCCTTTCATCTCTCAATTGTTCCAAATAATGATTTGTTTGTTCTAAAAATAGCCCCTCTGCAAGGGTGATTCGGAAATTTATTTGCAAGGGTATGTTAATAGGGACATGCTAAGCCCTATAGTGGAAGGAGAAATAAAGAAATCTATGAAAGCATGCCCCGTGTTAAATTTACTATGGCTGAGCCAAGAAAATCATCCTTAATATTTTTAGACTAAGATTAATGTATTTGTAGACAATTTTAGAATATAAAGAGGTATAAATTGAACATCTGTTTCCCTGCCTTGATCCTAGAGTCAACCTTCTGGCTTAAAAATTTAGAAAGCAAGATTCGGTGGAGTAAATACATAATTTTGACTTATGCAGATGATTTGCTTTTGGAGCTTGGGGTATCAAAGTGGTTTTTCATTTCTTTGTTTTGACAGAAGATTAACTTTAGAGTTACCGACTCTATTAAGCACTGTGCGACAATGTCTTTCAATGTCCATTAAATAATGCTTAGTACAGTAAATGTTAAATTACCAAGTTACATCTCCATAAATACATGTGAAGTCCACATGAATGCCAAATGAATCCAATATGGTCATTTCTATTACAATAAATGCCAAATGAATTCAGAGCAATGAGACACTTAAAATGTCAGACACTTCCAACCAGTCTCATCAGGAATTCATTACTGTGGTGTGACATCCGTACCGTCAGGGTTTCCACTTTAAATACCATTTCTCAGCCATCCATAATAAAATTCCACTTGAGCAATGGGGTCCCACTGCAAATATTGAAGACATACTCTAAACCTTGGATGATAGCATCAAAACAGCTTTTCTGAACTTAGATTTTAACTCCTACCCTGAAACTCGCTGGTTTAATATTTAAGTAAAACACAGACAGAACATTGAGCTTCTAAAATTTTATATCTGGAGAAAGATTTTCATCTGGTAGGTTATTTCTTGAGACTTCTTGGAGGAAGAGTCTTTTCGTGACTCACCTTTATAAAAATACACTTAGTTTTATATTGGTTTCAGTAATTGAGTTGTTGAGGGGGAGGGGCGAGGCAACATTACAGAAACCACAAGGACAACAGCTAATTCCATGATATGATAGTTCCATTCTCCCATGATCACCCCCAAACACTTGCTCTGTAGCTGCAGCTACATTTTCAGTGTTCTGGAATGTATTATCCCCTTTCACCATCATCTGTTCTATAATGCTCATCTCTCCCATTAGGAGGGCAGAAGGCAGGAGTAGGTAGGCAGAGGTCGCAGATGTGAGGAGGAAGACAACCAGAGAAGCAAAAAAAAAAAAAAAAAAAAAAAAAAAGGCAGATGCTGTAACTAGTATCCAAATTTGTAGTAGCATGAATCCCCAGGCTCTTGTTGAGGGGTAATGGGATCCTACAGGCTTAAAATTAAAATACAAACTGGCTAGTGTTTTTGTCAGCTGACCAGTATTTGACAGTAATCACAGTCCAAGGAAGAGAAATCCCACCAGACTCTAAAACATTTGCTATAGTTTAATATCCACATATAAACACTGCCTTCTGTACTTAGCAACAATGCAACTGTGTAATCTAATCTGTTATAACAATTTTGTAATATGTGTATATATGCAATATAAATGTAGATTTTGTTTAAAACATCTGTAACTCTATTTTAATGGCTGCACATATAAATCATTGTGGCTTTTGGTGAAGATCTGGGTATGTATATTTTAAGTTACTGACTCATATATCAGATATGTTGGTCTGAAATTTTGTCCTGTTAATGAATCAAACATAAGGTTCATTTCATATAAGGAAAGAGAACACTTTTAATAAGAATTCTGAGCTATTAGTGAAATATGTCACAATTAATATTTCTACCTGTCTTTGGACTTAAATGTTTGAGAAATAGCTGGTGTCCTTCCTTACACAATTACACCCATCCATCCATCCATCCATCCATCCATCCATCCATCCACCCATCTATCCATCACCCATCCATTCCACCCTTCCCACACATACATCCAACTCTTCCCACACATACATCAACTTTTGCTCACTTTCTCCTCCATTCATTAATTTATTCATTCTCAAATTTACTTATTCATTTAATTAACAAATTATGGTTATTTAGTATGTTCTAGTTGTCATCATAAGCATAAGCAAAGGATATCCACTTCTCGTGTCATTTTTGTTGCTGTGATAAATGTTCTGGCAAGAAGCAATATAGGGGAGGGACATGTTTGCCTTACAATTCCAAGTCATGATCTATCATTTCAGAGAAGTCAAGGCAGGAACTCAAGCAGCTAATCAAACCACACTCATAGTCAATAGCAGAGAGAGAGAGAGAGAGAGAGAGAGAGAGAGAGAGAGAGAGAGCAGAAGAGGATGCTTATGCTACCTGCTTGCTACTCCGATGGCTTTTTCTACTTACACAGTCTAAGGCCTAGCCCATGAAACAGTGCTGCCCATATTCAGGGTGAGCCTTCCACCTCAATTATCAAGACAATCCTTCATAGACATGCCCGCAGGCCCATGTGATCTAGATAATTCTTCATTGACACAGTCTTCTTGGGTGATTCTAGACTGGGGCAAGTTGATGACATAACTAACCATCAGAAATGTACTATTCCCTCTTAGTCATGAAGAAGATGAGCCACTTACTAACACCGGCATATTCAAGAACATACAGGAAGGAGGGGCTGAACTCGATGTGTTTTGAAAGAAAAAAAAAGATAAAAGCTAAGTGGGTAGGTCTGGGAGAATCAAATACATTGTTTGAAGTTCTCAAAGGACTAGTGGGAGAGGGAGAGGGAGAAGAAGGAGAGAGAGAGGGGAGAGAGAGAGAGAGAGAGAGAGAGAGAGAGAGAGAGAGAGAGGTTAGAAAATATGCTACCAGTATTGGAAGGTTGAAAACAAAGAACTTGAGAAGAGCTGACAGGTAAGCTGAGTGCCATAGCTAAGAGACTGTCACAGTAAAAAGACTCAGAGGCAGTATGGAGGTGACTGTCATGGTGGCTTATATGATACCATCCATCACCTACCTAAATAAAGTCTTTCTGTGTCACGATTTGAATGTGAAGTGCCCCCCCCCGTGCCGCCCCCAGACTCCCATGTCTGAACATCTGGTCTTAGCTGGTGGTGCTGTTTTGGAAGGTTGTGTAATCTTTAGGAAGTGGAGCCTTGCTGGAGGAGATGGATCACTTGGGATGGGTCTTGAAATTTGACAGCTCAACCCCACATAATATCTGCTCTCTTGCTTCCTGGCTATAATGCCATGTGACCAGCTGCCTCAAACTTCTGATGTCATGCCTTTCCTGTCATGGTAAACCATATCCCTGTGGAATTAGAAGCCAAAACCAATCCTTCCACAAGTTTCTTTTTGTTGAGTGTTCACTCATAGCAATGGGGCAGGTCACTAAGGCAACCTATCTTATTCCATCAAAACAATGCCACAAAGCCAGAAACCCTATGAAAAACTCTGTATAGGTTAGAGACAGACAGTGATAGGCAGGTAATCAGGGGTTTTCATTTGGGTGAGTAGGGTCATTTTTGGTAAGGCAGTTCTGTTATGAGTTTTTGTTCTGCAATGTAGGATGCTAGCAGCCCCTCAGGTACTAGACAAGGCCTTCATCCTACTTCCATGCCCACTTCAATAACAGAAGTTATCTATAGACACTCTCAGTAGTCCCTGGGAAGCTACTTCACGTCTATCCCAGTCTAGAGAAAGCAGTTCCCCAAATGCTACCTCAAAACCATACCCTGATCCACTGTTCCTTTCAATAGCCCCATAAAGACATCTATCAAAGCACAGTGTGGACACAGAACCCTGGTGAACATGTGGAGTGGCAGCCATCTTTCCATCAACCTAAGCCACCTCCCTGCATGCCATCCAGCAGAAGCCTAGGACTGGACAATGTCATAAAAGAAAATCCCACAAGTGGGATTCCAAATTAGAGCTCTCCCACAGCCTGTCCACTGTGCTCAATAAAGAGAGGCAAGGCATGTCATGTACTCTCAGGCCCAGTAAGACAATTCTCCCGATCTTTAATGGCAGTAATGAATTAAATGATGGCTAAGTAATGAATTGGGTTATTTCCTAAGGCTGGAGATCAAGAGAAATTAAATACTTAATCTCGAGGGGTCTGAATTGATAAAGGCTATTTAACTGAGAACTGGAGAAACAAGAGCTGAATACTATAAAGGACAACACTGGATGTACCCTTTTCTCCAAATACTGCAGATTCAGCTAAAGTGGACAGCTGGAGAAGACGCAAGAAAATGCAGGACCACTTGAATGCCTAGAGAAGACAAATCTTTCCACAGAGGCACCTTGCTCATTGCTAGTGCACTTTGCCTTGTTTGCACCAAGGACCCGGATACTGAAGTTACAGGCAGCTTGTGCCATTGGCTGCAGACACGTAAATTAAAACTTGATTGATATCTCCCCAAGGGCAAAAGCAGCCTTAGATTTCTTTGTTCTCCGAAGTACATTAGTCATAATAAGTGTTCGGCAAATATTTGAAAGACTATGTAGAAGCTTCTGGTTTTACTCTCAATACTGCTTTAGATTATCAATTGCCCTATGACAATGCAGCCACCAGGAAGTGACTTAGAGAGAAGCATCCAGTTCACCCAGAGAAGATTTTCATTGTCTGACACTTTCTGTTGTTAACCCATAAACTGTCAGTATCCATTACTTGGGCTCAGACACCATAAGACAAGCTCTTTACAACTATTCCAATCATTTCTCCAAAATTAATTTTAAGAGTCCTGTATTGTAACTGTATATTATAAGGACAAATTGATAAGGCTGGAGAGATGGCTCAGTGGTTACGCTTACAACTGTCTAGGTAACTTTATTTATTTTGAAGGGATCCAATGCCCTCTTCTGGCCTCTACTGGCAACTACACTCATGTGCATATACTCTCTCACAGACAGACATGCATAAAATTAAAAATAAGTCTTTAAGAATGGATCAAGTTTATGCTAGCATATCTTTGCATGCTAGTAAGGCAGTAAGTAATAATAAAATGTGAAGAGAAGAAAGTACGCCTATGCTGCTTCTCCATGTTCAAGAAAGGAGATTGCAACAGAAGCAATTAAAATGTAAGAATGGAAGATCGGTAAGTGAGAAATGACAATAATTGTCAATGCTAAACTATCAAATCAAATATGTAATTAAATATGTACAATTCAAGTGCAATTAGTCACACACCATAAGGAATTGTGGACACATATTGATAGCGTTAGAGCAGAGTTACGTTAAAAAAATGAGAATCAATTAGTGTGTTCTTCTTTGAGCATACAAATAGACTCAGCTACCCAGACAGGCAATGGAGGAGACAGGTGGAACACAAATTCTGGAGATAAGCAGAACTGAGCCTAAATCCAGGCAACACCCTGTAACAGCTCAGTGACCTTGAGTGCCTGGTACCTAGACCAGTGCATGGTCCCTAGAAGATATACCTGTTGAGATGCTGAATTCTAATCCAGAATCTAAGCATTGCAGCTCACCAGCTCTGTGACCTTGAGCAAACCTCAAATCCCTTTGGAGCTTTGGTTTCACATCTATTCAGTATGCCTTTCCACTTTTGCTGGTGTCTTCTCCAATCACCCACTAGTGCGGCCCAGACCAGTGCCTACCTCCAATGGCTCACATGAACTAAAATCAGGGCCCAGGGAAAAGTGAATTTGCCCTGGAGGACAAATTGTGAAGAGCTTTACTCAACTGATTCAAGCTGCAAAGTCATTTCTGATCCTCTCCCTTCAGCTTAAGCCCTCTGGTTTACATTAGAGTCTGTTTTAAATATAAAAGCACCTCACAATAGGACCCAGGAGGTGGCTCAGCAGCTCAACGCACCTGCTGAGTAAGTCTCACTAATTGAGTTAAATCCCTAGAGGCCAGGTAATGGTGGAAGGTGAGAACCGACTCAATAGAGTTGTCTTCTGTGCCCACCCCACCCTATCATACACACATCATACACATAGTCACAATAATAAGTTAATATTAAGAATAAAGAAATGAACATGTAAAAAGGAAAATAATTTTAAAAATTCCCACTCTAGCATTAGCAGAAAGATGAAGGTCAGGGAAATGGAATAGTTGACAGAAATAAACTGAGCCTAGTGGTCCTATAATCCTGCTACCAAAGTAGATGAGGCAGGAGGATCATAAATTCAAGGTCAGCCTGGAGAACTTAGTGACAACACCCTGTCTTATTTGGAAAAAGGGAGCTGGGGATACAGCTCAGTGGTAGTGGGAGAGGCAGCGGACTCAATCCCTCCTCATCCAGTACTGTAACGGCAAACAAAAATCAAAAGTAGATAACATATGTGGTCACGCAGTTTAAGTGGCCATCACAATTCAGGGAGTTGGGAGGAAGGCAGTATCAATCAGTGGCTTTGGAGCAACCAGAAGAATGAATTTTGATTTCTACCTCACGTCACGCAAAATGAATTTGAGATGGAATTAACCATGGAAGCTCAAGAAATCAAGCTTTTAGAAAATCTAGCATAGAAAGTTCAGGACTTTGGAGTATGCAAAATACTGCTTAAGCAGGACACAAGAAGGGCCACGGGAAAGAGAGTGATTGGCTTCATTAAAATGTAGAGTGCTTTTTTTATCAAACAAGAAAGTAAAAGAAAAGTATAAGAAGGAGAGACTTAAAATTCCCACATCTGACAAAGACTCACATTCAGAATAGATTAATACGTTCTTAAATTGTCACTACAAGGAGTTTCATTGACGAGGAAAGCAAACTGTTTTATCGGGGAGCCTGTTGGGTGTGGGTATAAGAACTCAAGCCTGGATCTCAGGGATGGAGCACAGACTCATAGACCCAGAACACGGGGTGAAAAATTAAGGGGCGAAGATGAGAATAAGGGCAGGAAAACTGCAAGTCGGTGCCACAAAGCTGAGTGCAGGCAGCCAACAGCACTCACCTGCAATATTCCATCAGCAGTCTGTGCTTTCTAGAACCACCACCAAGTGTACTGCCCACACAAGGCTGCATAGAAATGGGAGGAACAACTGTTTCCACGTGCAGGTTGGGGAACACAAAGAGGACAAAGCAAGATGAGCAGATAGGCAGAAAGCACGGCCCAGAGCTAGAGTGATCATTGACACCCACCACCATGAAATTCAAGAGAATTAATGCTCAGCACTAAACACTTCCAGGCATGGTATAGAGTTTGGACCAAAGCTATTCAGAACTCATGGGATGGGAAAGCGTAGCTGACAGTCAGGAGACTGTCGTTGTCATTGACTCTCTTCTAGTTAAAACATTAAGATGGGTTTTTTGCTTTTTTTTTTAACAACAAAGCATATAATAGGAGCTCAAACACACTAGCTAGGAAACAAATGAATGGGTGAATGAATGAGTGAGGGGATGAATGAATAAATGAATGAGTGAATGGATGGTATTCAGGCACTTTGTGCACTCTGGCCAGCTTTCAGGGCGTTCTGATCATAATTCCACTTCTTATTTTGATGCTGTATTTTCACCAACTCGTTTTCTGGAATCAGTTGCCAGAACTTTTCAGTCATATGCTTGTTGAATTGTCCATTTACAAAGCAATGTTTCAGCCCAAATGTGCACCTTCTCCAACTAGGGAATGAGCTGCACTATACCATACAGCAATTCCAAGGCATTTGCAAAATAATTACCCCTCTTTCATCCTGGA
The DNA here is from genome assembly GCF_949786415.1 of Peromyscus eremicus. NCBI lineage: Eukaryota > Metazoa > Chordata > Mammalia > Rodentia > Cricetidae > Peromyscus > Peromyscus eremicus. The sequence continues at coordinate 89,369,342 of NC_081420.1, forward strand.
GGCTTGTTATCTGAATAAATGTTTCCCTGATAAAGCTTGCAGCTGGGTTGAGTTTGAGAAATACAACAATTAAGAGTCATGGGACAAGAGCTCAAAAAAGGGTTCTCTTTACACACCAGTGTTTGCTTCCTACATCTCTGATTAGGAGGAACAGGCCCCCAGTGTGCCTGCCAACGAAGCACTGATTGCTAATCAAGTGGCCGTGGTATGTGCCAGCCAAAGAAAATGAGAAAACAAACGGACACGCTGATTAGTTTTCTCCAAACATCTTGAGAGACACACTGGGGGCCCAAGGTGAGCAGGGAAGATGCACCCAGCTCCCTCTGTTTGCCAACTCCACCTGAAGCAAATTCGGTATTGAGAAAGAAACGGTGGTCCAAGTCACCAGCCTGAAGGCAGCCCCAAGCCAGCCCTTGAGAGAAGTAATGGTAACAAGAGTAATGACCATAGTCACAACTGCTGAAGTTCACCTTCATCTTGACCTCTGTGCAAGGATGTGGTCATTCATTGCCTCCTTCCAGTCTTAAAATGAAAGACTGCATGTGATGACTGCTGATAATCCCCACCCACATCTCAGGTGTAAAGCCGGAGATTCAAGAGGAGGATAATTTGCTCAAAGCAGCATTCTCTGTCTGTCTGTCTGTCTGTCTGTCTGTCTCTCTCTCTTTGTCTCTCTTCTGTCTCTCTCTGTCTCTGTCTCTTTGTGTATGTGTGTGTGTGTGTGTGTGTGTGTGTGTGTGTGTGTGTGTGTGTACATGTACGAGTGGATGCATGTGGAGGCCAGAGGGCACATTTCTTGGGACACATTCAACCTAGTTTTTGGAGACAGGGACTCTCAATGGCCTGCAGCTCACAGAAGTGCTGGGCTAGCTGCCTACCCATCTCCACAAACCCCACCTATCTCCTTTTAGGTGTATATTATCACACCAGATTTTTTTTTTTAAACATGGGTTTGGGGATTAAACCCAGTTTCTCATGCTTACAAAGCACTTTATCAACTGAGATATCTCCTTGATTCAGCAAAGCAACACAGTTAGGTGTCAGAATAAGGATTTTCTGATCTCTTCATCTCTAAATTTCAGGCTTGAGAGCTGATTTTTAACTCCACAAAACCCAAGGAATCACACCTGTTATTCACAGCACCCATAAGAAGAGCATTGGGAAAGCAGGGAACAATATTTAGCGAGTCCAGGACCCACAGACATGGTGGGGGGAAAAGAAGGTACTTCTGAAAATGCTAATTCTGGAAGGATCCAGAAACACTCACTCTGGTGGAGTGTAGTCCATTGTAATGTTCAACTGCCACATCTGTCTAGGATGAAGTGGCCCACTCTGTACTTGAAGGCGTGACATCAAGGATGCCACCTGAAGGTCTAGTTTATGTATGTGAGTAACTGCTCCTTGTCCTGTTACTTGGCACTCCCATGACATACTCACTATGACATTGTTGGGATATTCTAGAAGAAACACAAGTCCTCCTTTTGTAAACAGCACACTGTCATAGTGACACAGTGTATCTCATGTGCTGACCCATTTCTACTTCTAAGAACAAACTGTGAATAACTCTTCCCAAACTCAGCTACCAAGACGCATGTGGGCAGCTTGGCATCCAACAGAGCAGGAGTATTTACACTGCAGAAATAGGCATGCACTATCAGTCCTGATGTGCTTTGTGGCCTGGAGGTCTAGTCATTAGATATAATAAGCACTTCACTGTGTCTGATTGTAGCCATTAGTTTTTATTTATTCAGTGCACTGAATTTTTTTTTTTAGTTGAAGTATATTTATTTGAAAGGGGCCCACATTACTTCTGCAGATTATATATATGTTTTAAATAAACCCTAGTGGAAACAGAACCAGGACTGAGGATTCTCCACTAGATGATGGTACTCACAGGCAGTAATGATCCTGAGGCTGACTTTCACTTTTGTAAAAACAAAACAAAAAACAAAAGCAAAAAGGATTAGCCAGAGTGGAGGGTCTACAAACTCCACACAGCGATTCTGTACTTAGGATAAGAGAATGGGTGCAGGCAAATCTCCATGAGTGAACTTACTCCAAAGTCTCACAGTGTGAGCAGAACGTACCTAATACTCCTAGCTTCCGATGCATCTTACGGGCAGAGGAGACAGTGTCAAGGAGGATTATTCATAGCGGTGTTCTGGTTTCTGAGACCAGATCCCCGACAAAAGCAACTCTAGGAAGTAGCAGGTTTATTTTAGCTCACAGTTCACGGAGATGGTCATTCAGGACCAGGAAGACATGGAGACAGGAGCGTGAGGCAGCTGGCCACCTTTCCCACACTCAGGAAGCAGGGGTGGGGGGATGCTGGGGCTCGGCCAGTTTCCCACATTTTCACACTTTAGGGAGTCTGAGAACTGAAACGTTGCCACCCACATTTAGGGTGGTTCTTCCTACCATACTTAAGCTAATTTAGCTAACCCCTCATAGGCATGTCCAGAGGCATGTCTCCTCAGTGACTCTGGAGCCTGTCAAATTGACAATGTTAACCACCACACAGAGGGTTGGCTTCACTCCTCAAACCCCATCCCCTTCTGTCTCACTAGGCTCCTGACAATTCCCTCCTATGAAGGAAGGTCTGTGGCTTTGTGCCTGAGGGCTTCCCCCAGAACCTCAGGAGACTACTGATCAAGAGCATGCTCTGCCTTCTGCACAGGAGGCTTCTACACTAAGAAAGCATTAACTAAGAAACCAAGAAAGCATTAACCCAAACTATTATTCTATGCCTTGTAAGTGCCAGTGGTATCTAGGAAAACTCTAGAACTTTATGAGAGTGAGGTAATCATAGACTAATGGTCATATTTAACTCTGAAACATACTCCATACAGATATGAACCCATTGTTGTGGGAAGTACTCGAGAATTAACACCCTTTTCTGGGGTTAGCTCTCAACCAAGGGAGCTAAAATGAACGTCTCTGTAGGTGTTTGGTGTGCCAACCAACATCCAGTTCCTCCTCAGGTGAGAGAGCTCTGTGCCATCTACATTATTTTCATTGTTTCCAGAAGACCTCATGTTCATACTTGAGTGTCCCCCGCCAAGAAATGTCGTGGTGAGCTAGCATAGTAGAGGAAGGTCTTGGAGACACTGGATACTCTCTATGTTGAAGTTACTCACCCTAACTTTGCTCATTGTAGCTGCTCAATGCTGCTCATTCCTACATTGACACATCTTATGTCCATGGCTGGAGTTCCCCATTCCCCCTAAATAAGCTACACACACTCAGCCTGGCGTCTTCTTGAAGTTTTCATTTAACATAGCCATAATCTCCTGCCATGTCAGGTGTCCCCACAAGACCAGGACATCAGGCTTTGAACAAAGACACACTCATAGAAGGCCTGTGCCGACTGCAGGCTGTGGAAGGTGGAAGTTGAGTTATCTTTCCCACACCACAGTCTTTTCAGGCTCTGAAAAGCTCAATATTGAAATTATCTTATTATCTCATCTAAGGCTTGTGGAAACCACTGATATCTGAGAGGGCTAATCTAAAAGAGCCATTGACCACTTAATCCTCTCAGCTCTCTGAGCTCTATTCCTGAATTAAGCAGACCACCAGGAAGTTACACTCTCCGTAGGACTGCATTCACTTCCTCCACACCACTTTCCACGTCTTCACCGAGGTAAGATTTACAAAGGAACTGGGCTGTTTTAAATCTCTGGAAAAATAGCGGCTGGAAAAGCTATTCCTTGTGTGGCTTGGTGCCCTTTCCATACAGGCTCTTGCCCTTCTGCCAGAAATAAATGCCAAGGGGGGAGGGGGACCATTCTCATCCCATTTGTCACCAGCCTGCCTCTCCTCCATGGCCTCTGTCTCCTGATCACCAGAAGGACGAAAGCCAGGCACTTCCGGCTCTCCATATTGACAGGAAAACACAAAGAAAATTTGGCACTATGTTTCAATACTAACATGTAATTATGGTTCTTATGCATTATTATATTTTGTCTTTTTAAAAACATCTTCATTTGTGTGTGTGTGTGTGTGTGTGTGTGTGTGTGTGAGAGAGAGAGAGAGAGAGAGAGAGAGAGAGAGAGAGAGAGAGAGAGAAAGAGAGAGAGAGAGAGAGAGAGAGAGATTGGGACTTCTTAAACTGTTTAAAGAGGCATATGTAGCTTCAGAGGTAAAGTGTATGGGAAGGGCCTTGGGTTTGATTCTTAGCACCAAACAGAAAAGAGGAAAATGTCAGGGGAAAAGGAAGAAGGGCTGGTGTAGCGTTAAGAACTAAGCTATGATGGGCAGCCAAGTTTAATAGAACAAGAGAGAGAAAGAAACAGCATGAAAGGCCTGAGTCAGAGTACCCCACTTCAGGAAGATGGGGTTCAGATACCCCAAGGTCCTGTAGCCTGAATCATTTATTCCAACTTTGGTGGTTCTCCTAGGAAAAGAGTATTAAGTGCAAGGCAGAAGAAGTGTTGACTCAGGGTCTGTGATCCCAGGACCCAAGAGGTAAGATTATCTATCCTGGCAAGTTTGAGGCCAACCTGGTCCACATAGTCAGTTCTTGAATAGATCTCTGAGTAAACAGTAAACAGATGGCAGCTTTGTTCTTGGGGAATCTGTGATTCACAGAGAAAGTGACTCCATTACAAGTCCTCCCCACCTGGCCAACAACAAAAAACAGCCACGGAAGGAAACAGCTTTGAAACCCTTGTGAGTGTTAATGGAAATGGCCCTTAATATCTTCATGACCAGCACAGGGCATGAGTCACAGCTGAGACAAAACTTAAAAAAAAAAAAGATAACAATGTGGCCATGAGTGTGGCCACTCTTTCCACGGGGAACAAGTCTTGACAGTTTTTGCTGAATTCTGGTTATTGTTAGTTGTTTAAACAGAATGGAGTCCTCTGCAGATCTCACTTGTTCAATGGTGTATAAGGATATGAGTGGGACTGCCTACCTGGGCACATTTGAGTTACAGCGATACCATGTTGGGATTGTGGCACATACCTGAGAGGTCCTAGGGAGAGTGTCTCTGCACTTGTCCTTCTATCACCAAGGACTTCAAACAAGAGCTCTCAGAGGAGTCAAAGAAGAGGCACAGAACCTAGTAGCCAATGGGGCAAATGGTTGGGCCAAGCTACCCTGGCCTATTTTTTTTCCCTGTAACTTTGCTCCAGCCCAGGTAGTGCACATGAATAGGGTTGACTGTGCCTATGCTCATGGTATTGGTTCAGGGTATACTTTGGTCACAGACATTTATAGTTACTGAAAGAACTTTGCAGATGACTTTGGTGTCCAAATGCTCCAACACCCCTGGGGGACCTGTTGAGTTTCTGGAGTAGAAAGCATGCCAGTAAGTTTTTGCCAACCTGATACAATCTAGAGCAGTGGTTCTCAACCTTCCTAATGTTGTGACCTTTTAATACAATTCTTCATGTTGTAGTGACCCTCAACTATAAAATTATTTTTGCTGCTACTTCATGATTATATTTTTGCTACTGTTATGAATTGTAATGTAAATATCTGATATGTAGGATATCTGATATGTGACCACTCATTTAACCCCTCCCCCCCAAATGGGGTCATGACCCCACCAGTAGAGAACCACTGGTCTAGAGTCACCAGGGAGGAGAGAATCTCAATTGAAGAATTGTCTCCCTCATACTGGCCTGTGGGCATGTCTGTAGACATTTTCTTAATTGTTAATTAACGTAAGAGGGTCCAACCCACTGTGAACAGCACCATCCCTCAGCAGGAAGGCCTGTGCTCTATAAGAAAGCAAGCTGAAAAAGCATTTTCAGGGGAAGCAAGCCAGTAAACAGCATTCCTCCGAGGCCTCTGCTTCAGTCCTGCCTCCAGATTCCTCCTTGAGTTTGTACCTTGGCTTCCCCAGTGATGGACTCTAACTGGAAGCCAAACAAACCCTTTCTTCCCCAAGTTGATTTTGGCCAGAGTGTTTTATTACAGCAGCAGAGAAGCAAACTGATGCAGCAGTCCTGAGTGCATTGCCTTCTACAGTCATGAGTCTCTAGGGTGTCTCAAATGTCCAGGCCGGCCTGAAAATCAAGGGCCTCAGAATGAGTTTCCTGAGCGGGTTTCCTACTTGGCTCTCCTTGCTTTCTTGTTTGACCACTCAACACATAAACAAATTTATGCTGCATAGTATCCATGTCTCATTTATCCAATAACACACGGGTTTTGAGCTCCAACCATTTGCCGCAAAGAGATTTACAGAAAGGAGCTGGGAGCCACTTTCCCCACACAACTCTAAGCAAGAATCATTTGGTAAGGCTGTCCTAACACTCATTCAAAAGTACATAGTTAAAAGTAGAAGAAAAGAAAAAGGCAGCAAAATACACTGGTCTTAACATGAAATTAAAGTACCAACTCCTGCTTTCATACACGCATGCATGTTTCTCACTGACAAGGGCAATCCATTGTTTAGAACCAAATGCATAACCTAATGTCCTTATTACATCAATACTAATAATTCAGCAGCTCATGCCAGCATATCAAACTGCTCTTGATTCCTGAGCCAGGCATGAAGAGTATCAATCAGAATGATGCTGGAAATACATCCTACCCAGATCTTTATCGACACTAGTTATAAGACAAGAAGGTCTATGCTGAGGGATAAGTAGCCAGCTTGGCACCAGGAACTTAGTTCAGTTGACGCTGTCTAATGAGTAAACACTTTTAGTGTAAAAGTTACTGAACAATCTGGAAATGACCCATGGTCAGTTGGATTAGAGTCTCTGAGGGACTGTGAGTTCTTCAGTTGTGAATTATCCTCTATTTTGATGGAGAAGCTAGTGGACACGATGGAGATTTTTCTCTCATAGATTATCTAGAAATAGCCAAGTACATGGGCCTCCAGAAAAAGAACCCTTTTACCTCTTTGGGAATGATTACCCAGAAAGCTCCATGTTGTAGAAATGAGCTTAGTGGTACTGAGCTGCTTTCTAACAAGACACAAGATTCCCAGTTGAATTTGATTTTCAAGTAAAGACATCATTTTAGCATAAATATATATGTCAGACGATGCACAGGACCTAATGACACTGAAACATAAAAACATATAAAATGATCTGCGTACATTTACGGACTCAGAGGTGGATATGGGATTGTAAGTGTCTGATGTTGTTCTAAGCAGTGACTTCAGCTAGAAAACCCATGTCTGCCTGTGCTCAGGGTACCCGCAGTCATCTCAGACTGTTGTGTGGTTCCCTCCTACAAGAATCATAACTGGCTCAGGAATCAGGGTCTGCACTGTGCTCCCCTTTACATTTGGTTGAAGCCTCTATATCCACATGCAGTCAGGCTTTGTACTGGGCACAGAGCAAGAGGAAGTACTTCCTATCCCATAGAACTTGTAAGGTTATCTTCATTCCTAGCATGGAAAAAATTCCTGGGATCCAGCCCTTGTTTCCCTATTGTTTACAAAGCCACCAAGCACATGTTAAGGCCCAGAGAGATTCCACATGGCCTGAATTCCCATCTTTTCAGAGAAGAAATGACATGTGTGTTTAGTGATGGTACAGAGCTCAAATCTCCTAGTGGCTTCATCACTTAGGTTTCATGTTGGTTTGCTTGTCAACTGATTTGGTTTCCAAGGAGAGAGTGATATTATTTTGGTGATGAGAAAATGGGGGGTGGGGTAGTAAGTTCAATGAGGTTGGACACACTTTGAGACAAGGTGGGGTAGCAGATTAAATATAGGGAGGCTGAAAGCAAGGTTTTACAAGAGTCACGTGTGTCACAAGAGTTACCAGTCCTTCTTCAGTGGTTCCCCAGGGAGTCACCAGCACAAGAAGATGGGGTGCAGAGTATTGGGAACCTACTTAAGGAGAGGGACACGCTCTTTGGTAATAGAACGAGAATTTCTCTGCTCAGTGAATGCCATTCAAAGCTCCCCTCAAGGGGAAGAGCTGCAGCCATGACTCTAATATTAAAGTCCTGGGCAAAGTCGAGCTTAAACCTCAGAAGTGTAATGTAATTGGGAGCCAGGGTGATTTATGTTCCCCTGCATAGCTCATCATTTCCGGAAAAGGAAATGAATGGGCTGGTTGTTAAAGCCCCACTGCCCTTCTCACCCTGGACGAACTCAGATCTTGATTTATTAAGACACTGCTAAGGCCCCGTAGAGCCACTCTGAAGTGCTCTGTCCATGGTGGTGATTTGGAGACTCTCTACTCAGAGGCTTCAGGAAGTCTCAACATGTTTATTAAAGACTCATTACCAACTTCAAGCAAAAAGATGGACAGAGAGCTCTCTTTGCAACTATGGCTTGAAGGGGCTCCTAGTTTCAATAAATTATTTATTAAAGGGGAAATATGAAAAAATGGCCATGGAAAAGGAAGCTACATATCCTTGACACCCCAGTGCAAGCTGCAGTGTTACTTCAAAGTAAAAATGAGAACAGCTGCACCTGATCCATAGTTAATGCACCGGGTTCAATCTAATGATCATAGAATGGTTAGAAAAGCACCAGGCACGAACTGTTTGTTCAGTGCTAGCTATTGATCTGTTATGGTATTTCAAAAGATAGAGTGTCAGACAGACACAAAAGAGGACACTCTGAATGGCTCCATTTACATAAGACACAAAAGAACCAAACTAACCTGTGCTATTAAAAGTCAGAATGCTGGGAACCCGAGTGGAATATTGAGAAAGCAGGCAAGCAGCAGAATGCTGGAGGCTGGCCATGCACTGCCTCTCACTCTTCTATATGTATTTTTGTCTTGATCCTTTTGGAGTGCTGTAATAGGATACTATAGACTGGGTTAAAGCAAGCAAACAAACAAGCAAAAAGACCAGAAAGGGCTGAAGAGATTGCTCAGCGCTTAAGAGCTCATAATGCTCTTGCAGGGGACCTGAGTACCTTTCTCAGCACGTACTTTAGATGGTTCTCAAGTACCTGTAACTCCAGCTCCAGAGGATCTGATGCCCTCTTCTGACTTCTGTGAGCACCTGCAGGCACATGCGTATACACACAGATGCACATGCAAATACACCATTAAAAATAAAACACATCTAAAAACATTCCAGAAGCTTATTTCTTAGCGTTTTGAAGTCTATATGTCCAGGATCAAGGCATTAAAAGCTTCTGTGTCTGGTGGGGGCCACCTCTTGGCTCAAAAAAAGCCATATTTACATTGTGTCCTCACATGGTCTGTAGGGAAGGGAGAGCAAGAACCCTCTTCGTGACACCACCCTCCTAAGCTCATCAGTCTGCACAGGCCCCACTTCTAAACATCATCACCACAGGGATTATATTTAACCATAATCAAACGTATTGATATCCAATTTATAGTATACTCATCATTGCCATCACCACAGGGATCATATTTACCCATTGTCAAACATATTGATACCCAATCTGCAGCATATTCATCATTTTCATAAACAGAAACCTTGAGTGTCAGGCTGATCCAAAGAACAGCATAAATATTTGTAGAATAGAATCCAATAGCTTAAAAATAGAAATGATGCTTTTAAAAATAGATATTGAAAACTATCTCTACCAAGGCAGACATCTGAGAGAGAGAGAGAGAGAGAGAGAGAGAGAGAGAAGAGAGAACCCTGAAAACAGTGAGCACAGTGTGGTGCTTCCCACACCGGGAGTTATGAACCAAGTGGAGGAGGGGGTGACATAAAGCAACTCATCCTATCTAATGTTAGGAAAAGCAGACTCACTCAAAGCAGGACGGTGGGCATGTGCCAAGGTGTGGCCGAGGGATGCTACCACCACTCTCCAGCCTTACTGGTGATTTCTCATGAATGTCAGGTGTGGTAAGAAGGGTGAACTCTTTATAAATATCCTGACACTTGGGGATTTAGGAGCATGAGAGTGCAACCACTCATGATTGTGAATCACCAAAACCTGCGGTGGTTTGGGAGGAATTGCAAATCTTGTGTCTTGGACATCCTACCTTATGTTGGAAGAAGCTATTCTTAAGTTCTCAGAGGAAATTCAAATCAAAAGCAACACTGAAATCTAACATTGCCCCAAAGACTGGAGCACCATCACTGAGGGGGATACTGTCCAAAACTGATGGCAACATGGACCGTCGTTTGGGAAAGCAGTTTGTTGGGCCTAGCCAACATCTTACATGGGCCTTCTCTTGTACAATCTCTAGAACAATCCTACATTCAATGAGTCTGTGTGGCTAGATGTCATTATTCAGTGCTTAAGGAAGTGAGGAATCGGAAGCAACACAGACCTCCTCCAATTACTGAGTGATCAAATAAATGGTGAAAATAATACATAAGCACCCTCAAAGCCTTATATAGATTACACACATACACACACTAATGCAGAGATTATATACTGTACACATTGAATGGGGTAAATGACAGCTTCTTACTATAGAATGACATTTCATTTTTGTGTTGTTTTTGTGACTCTAAGACAGGCCTCACATGTGTACACAAGCCTTCTCCACTAAGCCACACCCTGAGGCCATTATCACATCTCTGAGAAAGTAATGTAGTATTCTGAGAAGAAGGGTATACTCATAACCATCACATGGCATGAGATGGGGGGGGGGGGAGAGAGAGAGAGAGAGAGAGAGAGAGAGAGAGAGAGAGAGAGAGAGAGAGAAAGAAAGGAGAATGTGTGTGTGTGTGTGTGTGTGTGTGTGTGTGTGTGTGTGTGTGTGTGTGGAGGGCTTTGGCACAGTGCCCAGGTTGTAGCAGTGAATAATTACTACAAAATGTTATTAAACCCTCAGCTAGGTAGGAGTCCATATTGCTTATAGGAGTCCATATTGCTTATAGTCCCTGTACCCAGTGCAATGACCACTCTTTTAAAGGTGTTCAGAGCCACTTTTGAACAATCAGCACTCTTAGTGCTCAGTGTCCTGCTGTCACACCCACAGAGTAACCCCATTTGCACGAGTGGTCCATTCCTCCCACATGGACGTGACTGAAGGTCCGCGGTGAAGTAGACAGGGAGTGTGTGCCGAGGGTTGGGTGGGAGACCACACAAGCACAGTATCTTACCTGTGAACACTCACTAGCCAGGGGCCAGAGACTCCCCTAGATGATGACAGGCAGGTGACAAGAGATAGTGTGAAGCATGGGGTTCTTAGAAAATACTAGGAAGGAGAATTGTTCAGCTAGTTCTAACCTAAGATTTCAAGGAAAATTAGGAGTTGAAGGCAGCAGGGGTGGGGGGCTGGGGTTAGGGGTGGGAATTGCAGAGAAATAGTGATGTCTGGATGAAGAGCTTATCTATTTTGTACCTTCTCAACACCTGGTCTCTTACCTACATCAGTGCGATAGTTTGAATGTAATTGTCCCTCATAATCTCACAGGGAGTGGCACTGTTGGGAAGTGTGGCTTTGTTGGAGTAGGTGGCCTTGTTGGAGGAAGTGTGTCACTGTGGAGGTAGGCTTTGAGGTCTCATATATGTTCAAGTCACACTCAGCTCACTTCCTATTGTCTGCCAATCAAAATGTAGGACTCTCAGCTCCAGGACCATGTCTCCCTGCACACTGCCATACTCCCAGCTGCCATGATCTCTGCCATGGTGATAATGAACTAAACCTCTGAAACTGTAAGCCACCACCTCAATGAAATGTTTTTCTTTATAAGAGTTGTTGTGGTCATGGTGTCTCTTCACCACAATAGAAATCCTAAGACAATCAAGTATCCTTATTTCAATCCATCAGTTAAAAGGTTTTATGGAGATGGTCAAATACTGACTTAAAATAGTCCAGACTAGGCTCTTCCCTGGAGACTGGCTTTCCCCAGCATAGCTGCCTCCACAGAGTATCTCAGATGCTTGCCATGCAGTGTGATGTGAAGGAGACAGGCTTCTCACCAGGAAGTGGGACCCTAGCTCGAGTCCCTTGACCTCAGTATAATGTCTGACTGCCTCAAACACTACAGACCATGTAAAGTAGTGTGTATACACTAGTGTCACACAATGTCAAAGTTTTTTAAATGTCTTTTTCATTTTGAGTTTTTGAGGCAGAATTGCATCTAGCCCAAACTGGCCTTGAATTCACTATGGAACTGAGACCCCAAATCGCTGATCTTCCAGCTTCTACCTCCCAAATGCCAAGATTACAGCTGTGCTCCATCACCCCTGGCCACTACCATGCTTTTCTACCAGGTTCTCCTGGGATGCCCACTTTTGACACTGGATATCACTCTGTGAGGAGGCATATCAGCCACATGGAGAAGCTGTGTGCAGATGTTCTGGCCAAGAGCCAGTATCAGCCTCCAGACATATCAGAAAACAAATGCAAAATGAGTTTAGTCCCAAATCATTGACTTACAAGGGCCTTCAGGCGACCTCAACTGACACTGAGGAAAACAGAGATGAACAGTCTTCCAGTGAGGCCTCAGAAACTACACATGTATGATTGAGACTAATGCCTGCTACTGCCTTACACTAGTAGGTTTGTGACAATTCTTCATGAAGTTGTGAGCATGCAGCGGAATCAAACATACAGCCAAGAATGACAGCTTAGCTTGGTCACTAGGGGGCTGGCGACAGCCCTTGACAAACATGGATGAGTTGGGCAGTGCTCAGTGGTTCAGACAGCTCAGAAGTGTCAAGGACACAACTCTAGCTAAGACAGTAGAGCTGTACAGCTAGGGTACCCTTTCAGAGTACCCAGTCTTCAAGCCTGCAGTTAAGGAGTTAAGAAAGTGAAGCATTCTAGGGCAAGAGGCGAGGCCCAAGCAGAGAGTGAGCTTTATAGAAAGGGTGGGGGCATCATTCTTAATAATGTTATTGAGTTCCAGGGTGTGGAAATATGATGATCAGGACAGGCTGTGACTCAAGTCAATTCTCCTTCAGGACCTTTAAAGTTTCAGGAAAGCCCGGGTGCACACTTTTTAATGCCTTGAAAAGCCTCATGCAAGGATCAACAAAGTCCACTGTCCAAATGCGATGAACAAATATCTTTGTTAATAAAGTTTTATTGGGACACGACTGTGTTGATTCATTTACATAACTACAAGTGTGGATAGGTCTGATTTTTGCACTGTTAGCAGTTTTTAATAGTTGCAACAAAAAACACACGGCCTGACAAACCCACAATATTTAATATCTAATCCATTAGAAAAAAAGTCAACAACTTGTGACCTTCGGCAAAGTATCTTTCCACCCCACATACATCTGCACAGTAATTAAAATGATTTATTCTTTGAGTTTTAGCTTTTGTTTCTGCCTGCCTTCTGGAGTTGCATCACCTCCCTGTGGGTCCTCTGTGCCCCTTAGGGGCTCTGGGAGGCATATTTCTGCATGTCTCTGTTAAATGTTTCAAAATTGGTAAACTCAGACCTAACAAAAAGACATTTGCAAAGAGAATGCTTGAACAAAAGAAGACAAGGCTGGCTGTTAGAAGAACTGGAACTTGAATCTGCTACAGCAACAGTGTCCTGGAGTGAAAGGCAGAGAACAGTGGCAGTCAGCTGTCAGCAGAGGTCGTAAACTCAGGACACAGGCCAGGTCTGGCTCCTTGATGAGTTTTGTCCCCTCTCTACAGAGCAAGTATAATGTCTATGGGTTGGAAGGCAGTTCCCAGTGGTTGGCCAAACATCCCCTCCTAGATTCCTTCTCCAATCTGCTTCCTCACAATGACTAGGGGTGTAAACACAGTTCCAGCCTCAAGTGCAGTCAAAGGCACCACGAGACTTGTCTGACCAATGAGAGTTAAGCAGATGTCTGCTAGGGAGTTCCAGGGCAAATGTTGGCCAGTAAAAGGCTGACGTTGTCCTCTATTCTTGAGTATAGAGAGGGACTGATGTTCAGCTTTGCCTGATAAACAACTGGACCCAGCAGTGCTGAGCCTACACCCCAACCGGCAGTCATTCTTAGGAACAATGTCACCCCTGCTTCTGTGTGACCTCCACTGGGCATGCTCTGAGTAGCCCCTGGTGTTCTGGGCCTTTTCTCTATTTCTCTGTGTCTCTTCCACTTGATGAAGAGGTTCAGAGCTGATGCTACTGAGAGCTAGTGGAGGCATCTGCCCACATGTCCTAGTTAGCTTCTCTTGTGCAGTGATTAAAACATTGACAAAGGCAACTGAGTGGTGGTCGGGGAGGTTATTTGTAGGATAAAGTCCATCTTCCTGGAAGACCAAAGCAGAAATTCAAGGCAGGAACCTGGAGGCAGGAACTGAAGCAGAGACCACAAAGGAATGTCGTTTACTGGCTTGTTTCCTTTGGCCTGCTCAGTTACCCACCTGCTAAAGATGATGCTGCCCTCAGTGGGCTGGACCCTCCCACAATTCATAATTGAGGAAATGTTCCACAGACATGCCCACAGGCCAATCTGACTAAAGTAATTCCTCAATTGAGGGTTCTTCTTTCTAAGTGTGTCAAGTCAGCATAAGAAGCCAACCATGACACCACACAGGGCCAAGGTCTCCCGGTGGGTTCTGCTGTCTCCTAGAAGGGGAACCACATAGCCCTCAGCTTGTGCTCCACAAGGAGGAAAGGCCGGCTCTCTCTTGCTGCCTAAGAGATAAGAAAGACTGGGATCCTTCCACATGAGCGGTCAGAACATTGTTCCCACATGATTCCAAAAGCCTAAAGTCTCCTGGGAAGATTTTTAAGGAGAAAAGGAACATTTGTTTTTATTTGTTTGTTTCATTTTGTCTTCTTTCAAGTATGCATCAGTGAGCAGCAGCAAAGTGCTTTAAAAAAAAGAATTTTCAGCTTTGACAAGGGGGTGACCAAGTCACAGAGGATATCTGAGACAGTTCCTCCTTAATAAAATTCTAAGCCCTAGCCACACCCATCACTCCATGCTTGTATTATTTATGATTTGGCTCAGTTTTCTGAGAAGTGCTGGCCACAGTGACTTACGAGAAGCAGCGCCACCAGGCAGCAGACATTACATTTGGCTCTGCTAATGGTAACACACCCGCTTCCCTGTGCTCTCTCGGTTTATCTTCAAGGCTCTGAAAGCAGGTAGCCAGTGACTTTTCCTGTGGTGCTAGAATAACCTGGGGACCCAATTGACAACACAAATGAAAGGTCATGGCCCTAAGTAAGGAGGTGACATCACAGAAATGGAAACCACAGACCCTGAGCAGCACAGAAAAGTCTAGGCGGCCACCACTGCCCTCTGAGTGTTTTCTCCTTAAGATCTTTGGATCAGTGGATAAGTTTTATACTAAATCATGGTTTCTCTTTTGTTTATCAATAAGATTGACTTTTAAGACTTGGGGGAGGGAGAGACCCTAGGAGAAGGATCTTTATACTGACTGAATAAGAAGGCAGCTCTCCTCATGCTGTGAGGGCCTTGTAGAAATCCAGCCTTTGGATGGCTGCCGTCTCTTGCTAACATCCAGCTTCTAGATTCTCGTTCCTACTGTTATCAGTTTCCTTTCTCTGTGGGGAAACTTGTGACAAAAGCAACTTGAGGGATAAAGGGTTTGTCTGGGCTCACACCTGGACGGCACAGGCCACCATGGCACAATGGTGGTGGCAGCATGAGGTGGCTGGTCACATGGCATCTGTGGTCAGGAAGCAGAGAGAGGTGAATGCTGGTACTCAGCTCACTTTCTCCCTTTTATTCAGTCCAAGATGCTACCTGACCAGATAATGCCACCCACGTTCAAGGGGGTCTTCCCTCCTGAGTTCGGTCTTCTTGAAAACACCCTCACGGTAACATGCAGGGCAGTGTTTCCATGGTGATTTTAAACCACATCAAGTTGACAATGGAGATGAGCCATCGTAAGTATCTTGTTATAAAAATATGGCATCTAATCACTTGCCCTAGAAATACATTATTGGATTGGTTATCCTCCATCAAGTTTGATTGTATATGAGAAACTCAGGTTCATGATTCATTTGCCCAGGATCGGTCTGTAGAAGCTCTGAGAAGCCCATGGCTCCACACATGCATGCATTGAGTCCTCTGTAGTGAAACTCTGCTGTGGGCCCACAGTGCAATGTGGAGGGGCTGTAGGAACACATCTCTACCACAAGGATGTTTTGCTTCAATAATAACAAGCAACCATGTCAAACACAATTGATATGGACTCGTGTGTGTACATTGAAGAGAGGAAATTAACCAAGGAAGCAAGGCGGAAGGAAGAGAGGGAGTGGCGCCCCCACACCAACAACGCCCGCACACCAGCAACTCCTGCACACAGGCTTTCCTCTGTGGTTGCTTGTGGCTTCCCTCCCTGAATTTCCACGGCTGCCCAGTGGAAGTTCTTAGGGTTGAGGATGTAGTCTTATCAAAGAACATGGCTTACCCCAAGAGTCCAGACAGCAAGTCCAACTGTGCTATCTCAGGTCCCACAGTCATGCAGCCTCACGATACAAGCAAGAACGGGACTCCACTCTGCCACCTCCCGAAAAGGCCATCTTTGCCTACAGACTCTGAGAGAGGGTGGCCTTCTTCTTCAAACTTGATCTGGAAATGCCCTGGACTAGATTTAGTCCTCTGTAAAGTCTCCAGCGCATCAAAGGCAGCAAGTATGCATATGTTCCAAGCTCTTAGGATCAGCCAAATCAGTTCTGAACACATCATACATGGATCCTTAAGCCCACTTCATGGATGTAAAAAACAGTCACTAAATCCCCATTCTGCGCTAGACACTGAGGCATAGGGGTGAGGGGGTGCCTCCCTCTTTGGGATAAACATTATGGTCTTCCATTTAGACTTAATGAAACCAGGGATGTGGCTAAACAAAGGTTGGGTATATTGAGAGCACTCTTGCCCAGCATGTGCAAGACACTGGGTTTGATACCCAGAGCTCTGAATGTTTTGTGGCTTACCAGAGATCTTCTTATCCTCTTAGGCACATTGTGGGACCCTCTTCCAGCCGCCCATGGTTCTAGCTCATGGACTGTGCACAGATATGATGCTCAAACTTGCAGGCCAGTATCACAGAGTCTCTCTTCCATGGGAGGTTCTCTCAAGAGCAAGCATTAAGCACTAAGCCATTAGCTATGTGTTGGAGGCTGACCTGTTCCTGCAGCATATATAAATATGTACAGCTAGCATGGGGTAAGGCCAGGATTTAGGTCCAAACCTGACTGATTCTAGAGCCGATATATCAGGTCAGGGACAACACCACGTGCATTTGCTCTGGGATGCTATCCTCTGGTGTGACAGAATCTGCTCATTTGTCCCTTGGCCTGACAGCTCCTCCAACACTCCACTCTCAGAGACCTTCCTTGTGTTTCTCAGTTACTTATGTGGCACAGTTGTTCAGCCTGATATAATTTAATTTGTCAGTGTCGTTTTAAAGTGAGGTATAGAAAAGCAATAGAGGAAGTCAATCAATCCCCAAATTTGGTTCTTTGAAAATATCAACAAGATTGATAAATCTTAACTGGACTGCCCAAGATGGCGGGGAGGGGCATAGATCATCAGTTAATGTCCACAAACAGGACTGACCAAGATGGGGGAAGGAAGGGCAGAGGTCATCAAATTCATAACTGCAAACAGGGAACACTACTGCTGATCTCATAGAAGTGGACAGGATTATGAGAGAATATTATGAATAAGTGCATGCTATCAAATTAGACAGTTCAGAGGAACTAGACAAATTGTTATAAAGACACAAATTCCAAACTGACTCGAGAAGAAACTAAAATTCTTAGTATCCCCAAACAACAAAGAAACAGAACAATTGCAAATAACAGCAAGTCAGTCATTTAAAATATTTTCAGAAAATAAAGTCCTGACCAGTAGAGTGTCTCTGGGGAATTTTATCAATCATTTTAAAGGCTAATATTTTTTAAGTATTTTACTAAATTTTAAGCAAAAAATACTAATATTTTGCAAATTAATCCTCCTTCCCCAAATGGTGAACACTTCCCAGTGTGGTCTATAAGATCAATAGTTTACTGATGTCAAGCCATATAAAGCTATCTGAAGAAAGCCAGGCTCTGTGACTACAGTATTCGGGAGGCAGCAGCCCCCTGGGCTTCACTCAGAGTTCAGGCCAGTCTGGGCTCTGTAGTGAGAGAGCTCATCTCACACAACAAAGAAAGAAAGATAACAACAACACAACCCAGAAGCTCCCTGCTCTGGGTTGTGTGACAATCTCCCTGTGACAATTGCACAAACAAACATCTCCCGCTACATACTGGCAAACTAAACTCAGCCTAAGTAGGAGGCTGGTGACGGATCACACACACAGCAAGTCCTAATCCCGAGAGCCTGCAAATGTTACCTTCTCTGGGAAAATAGAAGTCTGTGGCTATGGGTTTGAATTAAAGACTGTCCACTGGGAACGTTTCCCTGGATGATCCAGGTGGGTTTTAAGCGTCCTCACTGTTGCCTTAGAAGATTGAGCCAGAGGGAGACTTGGTGATAGTGAAAGGACCAAGCAGTTTCTGGGAGGGTTGTGAGCAAAAGACATAGTCCTTGCAGTAGCTCCGTTTCTGCACGTACTCTGACGGCTCAAGGTTTAGCCAACTATTTACTGTCTGGGATCCCTCACCAACTTAGAGCTATGTACATGAGTCAAGGATAGAGCCTGGGCAACTGAGTCAGTACATGCTGGGCCAGCCAGCCCAGATTTGTCCAGGCCTGTCCAAAAATGATAACTGTAGCCCCCAACCAGTAAATTCAAAGGCTACATATCCTCAGCCAATCATATGTTGCAAAGGCTTGTGCTACCCTGCTTGAGGTTTTTCCCTTAAAAAACCCCCTCATTCTGAGAGCTCAGGGCCGTCCTCCTCCACCTGCTTAGTTGGAGTGTTGGACATGGACCAAGCCCAGGCTTGCTTGTTATCAATAAACCCCTGTGTGTTTTGCGTTGGATATCGGCTCTGTGGTGGTCTTGCTTGGGGGTCTTGTGACACAGGCACAGCAAGAGATGAGGAAAGGCCATGACAAGGTAGAGCGACACTTGAGAATGTGACCTTGAGGCTAAGTGGTGGAGACAGCAGCCAAAGACTGCTGACCGCAGCCAGAAGCTAGCAGAAGCAAGGCGTGCACTCTCCTCTAGTGCCCCGGCGTGGTCTCCTAATACTTTTACTATAATCCAGTGACACTGGTTTACACTTTGACCTTTGACATATGAACAGAATACACTTGTTTATTTTAAAGATTTATTTTGTTATTTTTAAGTGTTTGTTTGTGGGGAGGTTTCAAGGTGTGCATATAAATGAATGTTGATGCCCAAAGGCCAGAGAAGGGATTTCCTGGAGCTAGGGTTATAGGTGGTTGGTTTCAAGTTGTTGGGTATGGGTTTTTAGGACTCTCGGGTCTACTGTAAGAGCAATCTGTACTCTTAGTGCTCAGTCTTGACTCCAGGTCCTAAATTTCTTATTTGAAACAACCAAATTTGTGGTAACCTGTTATGGCAACCACAGGATAGAGTACAACCAATAACGTGTTCTACAGGCTTAAAAAACATGGCCAAGCATGTTCTGTCACAGGAATGTAAGGATGGTTGGATTTTTTTTTTTTAAAAATCAATGAATGTAGTGAAGAATGTTAATAGACTAAAGGACAATGGGAAATATAGTCGTCTCAACAGATGTGGAGTCTGATAAAATCTAGCAAACTGATTCACGGTTAAAAAACTCCCAAACTTGGAGTTAAAGGGAATTCTCTCAAGGTGATTAAAAGTACGTATGAAAATCCTGTGGCTGACAGCACACTTAATGACATGAAGGTCTGATAGCAAGAATGGCTTCTCAACATCATACTCTTACCATTGCTGGGAACTGTTGTCCTAGAGGCTCCAGCCAGTGTAATAGGATGATTAAAAAACAAAAAACAAAAAACCAGACATCAAAACAACAACAACAAAACCAAACCAAACAAACAAACAAAAACAAAGCAGCAAAGAAGAAAGAAAAGAAGTAAGTTTTTGGATACAAAGCATGTTCTGATACCTCCTGCCATGCTCTGCAGCAGACAACACAGACACATGACAGCAAAGACCTTGCTCGGCCCTTCCAGCCTCTTTTCCCTGCCTTTGGGAGTGCCGTCTGATCTAACAGACTCTCAGTATACATGGACCACAGATGGGCGAGCTGGTTGCAGAAGGAGCGTTTGACTTGGACCTCTGTAATAACCATGTGCGTATCTGGTCTTCTTTGGCCCCATAGCTGGTTCAGGGTTATGTATATGGCACAGAGCCATAAAAGTGGGCTTTGTTCTATACTTTCACTTGAGCTGGGGGAAGAATATGAACCACTTCCTGTGAAGACTGGGTGTGTGAGCTTTTGCCAGTCCTCTGGTATAATTGAGAGACTTCAAGAAAGATATGAGATGGGAGAGTGGCACCAACACAGAAGAGAGCCAAGCGGCAGATGGAGTCCTGGTGGAAAGAGGTGTCTAGTTTTGTACAGCCAGCTAGACCCAATGCCAGGCTCTTCCTGACCCTTCCCACGTATAAACATCTATTGACTTCAGCCATGTGAGCTGGGTGTGAGTCCTCAGCAACGACAGACACCTTCACTAACATTAGGATCCTGACGCCCTCCTCACATCCTTCATTTTAACCTTGATCTTACCCTCTCCTCCTAGAATATTAAGCCATGTTTCATTTGTGTTACTCTGTCTTGCATTCAGGCCGGACTCTCTCTGTCTTGTTTTCCAGGATATTCCTGGAATCTAGCACACAGTGTTTGCTGAGTGAGTAGAGACAACTGGACAAATAGATGGGCAAATTAGGATGAATGGCTACATGTGCTCAGAAATGAGCTGAGGCTGGGGATTGGCTTCACTGGCCTGCAGTTTTCAGAAAATGCCTTCTTTATGTTAAAAAAGGAGGAGGAAGAGGAGGAGGAGGAGGAGGAGGAGGAGGAGAAGCCAGCCATGCCCATCTTCTTTCTCCTCACATCTCTCTTCGTCATGATGCCTCATGAATTACAGAAACTATTGCTGGATCCTAAGCACAGTCGTCTTGTGTCTCTGTGAGAAGTAATTCATCTGCTCCTATAAGGGGGATCCGCCTCAATCAATAGCATGTACTTTTATCATCTTCTCAACTATCTTGGGCTCCAATTTTCCCCTATTTGTATTTGTTCAAGTCCTTTACAGGGTGATGATAATTTTCTTTGATCACAGAAATGGAAGAGTCCTGAGCCTACCTAGGCTGGCATTCACTCTACCATTTCTGCCAGGGCGCTGCCGGCCAGACAGCAGGTCTGCCTACAATCGCTGGCCAGCACAAATCTCTCTCCACTTTCTTTGGCTCGTTTGAAATCTGCTATTGTCAGGAAACTTTAGGATCTTGTATGATCATGATGGGTTATGGCCCTTACAGATACACCTATTTATTTTAGATGCTCTTTCCCACTGAGTTTATTAGAAAGATTCCCATTTGTCACAACATGCTTCTGTGAGACTCTCTTCTCTCTCTCCTTTCTTTCCCTCCTCTCCCCCTCCCCCTTTCTCTCCCACATCTTGCCTCCTCCCCTCCCCTCTCCTCTCCCCCCTCTCTCCTCTTACAGTTTTTCAAGTCACATAACTAGGCTTCCCCCTTTAGGATCTTTTTTAGGCTTTTGTCTGTTTTTGTTCCTTTTGGTGTCTCTATACACTTAAGCTAGAAGAATTCTCTTTCCTCCAACCAAAGATGCCCTCCTGGCTGTAGACAAAAGAGCCTTCTGTGAGAGTCCCTCACTGAGGCCAGGGAAGTCATTCTTCTCATCACTCCACAGACTCTACTGGGACGCGTGAGCCCTTGCTTAGCACCAGTGTGGCCCGTTCCTCCCCCTGTGGTCATTGTCCCACCATCTCCCTTCTTTGAGGACCACAGCACACTCAACCTTCCTTCCCCTCAGACCCCTTTCCCATAAGTCCTTGTGTCATGTCAGTTCTAAGACCAAACACTTATGAGTTTACCCCTCCTCTTGGGTTTGGCAGTAATCAGTTTACAGTGTGTGTGTGTATTTGAGTCTGGGCTTGGGAATATTTTCCTTTTGTTATGGCTTCAGGGATTCCTACATAACCAAGCTGACCCATTTGATTTTATTTAAGAACATCTTCAATGTGTTATATAAACATGCAGGAGTAGAATTCTGCATATTATACAAGCTTCTCCCAGTGGGGAATATTCTTCAGATCTCTTGATATCTTACTTTGAAACTGAAGTTAAGACATATGGTAATAAAGTTGATGTAGTCGTACACATCTGCACTCCCAACACTAGGGAAGCCGAGGCGGGGTATCCTGAATTTGAGGCAATCCTGAGCTACACAGTGTGTTCCAGGCTAGCCTAGGCCACACTATTAGCTTCTGTCTGAAAAGAATGAAATAACAATGGAACTTTTCAATAGATAAATGAAAGTGTTATCATGCTATGGCTATCCTAGAGCCCAGACATGCTTCAGGCTGTGTATATATAAACCATCTGGGCCACTTCACAGACTCTTCTCAGTATAGGAAACAAATATACCTGAAACTCATACTTACTGCAATGGAGTCCCAAAGCCTGAGGGACAACTCAGCCCTACATCCCCTTTGTGCCTTGAATTCCATCCTGTCTATGGAAGGTAACAAATAAGGCTTGCTCTGTTGAACAAAACTTTGGACTCCAGGTATTGTTCATAGGATAAATGTCTATGTCATCTAGCAAAGTTTAAATGTCTCTAGTCAGCAATTTAAATACAAACATTTTAAACTATTTATTAAAATGCATACAAAAGCCTTCTACTCAACAATGCTTTGAATATGTCCTTTAAAGAGCGGGAAGCTCTTCCCTATAGTTAACCATTATTCAAGAAGCTGCCATGAACCTGTTCCCCCTGTGTTGGTGTGAGTGCTAAGAAACAGAATGAGACATGTTGCTTTTCAGAGATTTGTTATTATTATTTTTTAATGAGTGTGTGTATGTGTGTGTGTGTGTGTGTGTGTGTGTGTGTGTGTGTGTGTTCATGAGTACAAGTGCACATACAAAGCCAGAGACTTCAGATTCCCCCGGAGCTGAAGTTGCAAATGGTTGTGAGCCACTCTATATGGGCACTGAGAGCCAAACTCAACTCAAATCCTCCGCAAGAGTAGTACATGTTCTTAATACTAAGTCATTTCCCTAGTCCCCAATTATTTTTAAGGTCCCTTGCTTTTTTTTTTTTTTTTGAGACAAGGTCTCCCACTGGCTTGCAGCTCATCAAGTGGGTTAGACGGCCTGGCCAGTGAGCTCCAGGGATGATCCAGCTACTCCACCTCCATAGTGCTGGAACTTCAAGCATGGACCAAGACATCTGCCTTCCCTCCCCATGGGTTCCACAGACTGAGAAGGTGATCCTCATGCTTGCATGACAAGGTCTTTACAAATCAAGCCATATCGCCAGCATGGAAGCAGCTTTGTGAAGAGCTGCATAGCCCTGACATCTGGGGTGGACAAACTCCAAACCTTGCTCCCATGGAGGCATCACCTTGGGGCATGTGGTAGACTGGGCTGCAGTTCTCAAGACCTGGGAAGGCCCTCTAGTTGGGCAGGATGCTTTAGATGCCAGACACGCTTCCTCCCTGCCCATGGCCTGCCATGGGAGATTTTTCACCCATGACTACTGCTCCCTCAGGCCCCAGTATTTCAGCCGAGACTCAAACGACCTGTGTATATCACTTTGATAAGTTTGTAAAGCACTCTGGCGTCTTTGGGCAGGAAGCTGTTAAAGAAAGATACCTTTGTTACGGTTTACAAAACCATTTCCACAATATGTTGGTTCAGCCCTTTGAGTCAAGTTCAAAAGCAGAAGTGGATAAAACATTCTGGGAATCACTGTTGCGAACGGGCATTCTCCCTGTAATCGGAGGGCATGCTTCAGTCTGTTACATTAGACAACTCTAATGTTAAATCTGCACCCTAAGACTATCTTAATTGACCATAAAAAGGACAATTGAAAACACAGGATTTGATCTGCACCTACACAACACTGCTGCCATCACCACCAAATTAGGCCATTTCACATGGAGCATCCTGGCAGAATTCTGCTTAAGCTGTCTCAGGGCGACATTTCATCATCCCATTTCCAAAAAAGCAACAGGCTATTAAGTGAATTAGGATTCAGTGTAAGTTTCAACCATTACACAGTGTAAAAATTTAACATATACTCTGTTCACCATCCCTGAGAAGTGCCGAGCGGGAATGTTTGTACACATTTTTTGGAAAATTTCAACCAGACCTGCTGACGCTCGCTCGCAGGGAAACCTCTTGACATCATCTCATTTAATGATATTATGAATAAACAGCTAAACAGACCCTAGAGGGTCTGGCAGAGGAGCTTCAGGGATGACTCTGGAGAGAAGACCATAGCTCCGCAGGCCTGAGACTCCCTGCTGCTCCTTCCCTCCCACAGGGTGCGGAGTTTTATCCCCTGAGCTAGCAACCAGGACTGCCTAGCACTGCAAAGCACTGCTCAAGAGTCAACACATGATTTGCTCCCCTCCTCCCACCAATTTTTGGACCCTATGTAATTATATTATATTGGTTTACAATTTCTTTAGCATTTTAATATTGCTATAGTTACTGTGAAGTTTTCCGGTTGGGGGAGTTGGTCATATAATGTTGCTTGTCTACGTATCGTTTCAGGGCTGACCGCTTGGTACTGACTAACAAATCTGAGAGGTCCTCTCAGGGGCGGCTATTGCTTTCACTCAGCATTCCTTAGTAGCCCGCAGTTCTTTGTCTAGGATCAAGAGTGAATGAGAGTTTCCTCTTCCATGTCAGCACGTCTGTCGGTGTTGTCCTTGTCCAGGTCTTGTTTAGGCTGCCATGTTGACGAGACTTCTTGGACGTAGCTCCTCTCACATTTCTAGAAGATGAGTGCTCACAGAAAACCTCCTGATTCTTGACTCTTACAATCTTCCTGCTGCTTCTTTCACTAAGATCTCCAAGGCTTAGGTGCAGGAATTAACAACTCCCTGGGGCTAGTGTGGGCAAGGATCTCGGTGGAGAACCTACAGCCACCCACCTTTCACTAAAAAGGTAGAATTCTTAACTATACTCTAAACATTTATCCTCTACCCACAAGTAAGTGTAGATCTCACCCTTCATCAAAGAGGAAGTCTCCTTGCGACATTCTCATATAGTCTCACAGCCGCGGCAGCTTTCTCTGGGGACCCTAAACCTCCTTCGGCTGAGGTGCAGCTGGTTAAGGACTATATTCCTCTAGAGGAAAGAACATCAGCGAGGACCACAGCGAGGACACTTGCAGGCAGATAGGCTGAGGACAAAATGACCAATGCTGCAATTAATGGACTGACCGCAATGGACTAGCTGCTTCACCACGCTGAACTTTCAGCTCCTATTCCGTGTCCTCTGGAAAATGGAGGTAATAATACTCACTGTAAAGCTGAAGGCATCTTTCTGCAGGCAGTCGGGGCTGCATATGGGGCACTGGGCTCCCACTTCAGGTTGAGCACTCTCACTGTTGGTAGTGAGGGGGCCCTAGCAGGGAGCCTGCTGTGGCTCAGTTGTGCTGTGTGGAAGCCAGCTCCAGAGTACAATGGAATCTCAGTCCTAGCAGCAAGGAAGCAGTGGCTTCCTTTTTCACATCTCCTTATCCTGACCAACCTACACCATCTTCACAAGCTCCGCCTTTCTCCTCTGGTGTCTGCTTTTCTAGATTTTGAACTAAAACTGACAGTGATCATGTCTGCCCATGTCATGGTTCCCTGACCCTAACTGGAGTGACTCTGAGCTTGGTCCTTAGTGGTTCCTGAAGGGTTAAGCTCCAACAGCCTTGTGCTTACCACCTCACCGATACCAGCTTGACTAGCAAGTTCATTATTTTCTTTCCCTCCACTGCTCTCTCATCTACCTATGCACCCCCACATAGCTCACAAACACCTGATGGTCTTTAGGCTACTGTCTCAAGATCTGACTGTAGCAGTCAGACTTTTCTTCATTCTCACAAATACACAATAGGCCAAATTAAAAAGAAGAAAGATTGAGTTACAGCTCATGGCTTCCATCCATGGCCATCTGACTCTTGTTCTGGGCCACAGGGTGCTGGTATTGCATCATGGTAGAAGGATGTGGTGGACTAAATCCATTTATCTCATGGTGACCAGGAAGCACAGAGCATTAAAGGAAGGGCCAGTAAAAGATGTAGTCAGTTACCAAGAGCATACCCTGGTCTGTATTGGGTTAACCAAGGTGGGAAGGTCCACCTTAAATGTGAGTGACACCATCCCATGGGTGGAGGTCCTGGACTGATTAGAAAGGGGAAAGTGAGCTGAGCACCAACATTCTTCTATCTGCTTCCTGACTGTGGATGCAATATGACCAGCTGCTTTCTGCTCCTGCTACCATGGCTTTTCCACAGGATGGACTACATCCTCAAACTGTGAGTCAAAGTACTCCTTCCCTTGGGTGGTTTCTTTCTCTTTTTTTTTTTTCAGAGCTGCAACAAGAGAAGTAACTAGTCCATCCATCCAGGGGTCAACTTTCTTCTGAGCGTTTCCAGAATCCCTCAATGGTGAATTATGAATCACTATTGAATAAAACTATGAATTTATCAATGGATTGATTCCAATTCATTTCTACTCAAGAATTAGTCTGTTTGGGAATTCCTGGCAGTCCCATATCTTAATACTGCTGTATTTGTGGAGCAAGAGTTAATGTTTGAGGATTGACGATTCAAATTGAAACTACAACAGGGACCTGAGCTAAGGCAGCTCTTCTTTCTTATACACACCCAAGGGCTATCATTGCATCACACCACCCAGAAGCCTGTGACTTGACTTACACACCCATGGCCTCTGTAGTCCATTTACCTTCAGCCCTGTCTCCCCAGCCAGCCTCATGTGTGACTTTTGATCCACATGAGCAGTCAGTCTGTGAACATCACTCACTACAGGCTCCAGCACCATGGCCTGTCTAATTACATTCTTTTATCCATTACAGCTCTGGGTTGGGCCAGAGAGCCACACAGCAACCCAGATCTGGGAAAGGGGGGGATCTCAACCCTAAACTTGTAGCTGAAAGAACACAAGCACCTGTATGCACATCCACACCCAGGCCCACACTAGCTCTAGTTAGCCAGCTGGTCCTGGAGCCCATCTCCATATGGAGCGTATCTCCACATGGAGTTCCTCTCCACTGTAGATGTGCCCTCTGCCCTTTAGAATAGCATGGTAAACTCAGACTCAGAAAACACTATTTAGACCCCATTCAACACTCCTTAAAATTCTGAGTTCTATTCCTAACTACTTTCTACAAATTTAAAATTTTTGATTAAAATCAACATTTACTCTGAGTGTCTTACTCCTCAGTGTGGATGATGAGATTGCCAATCTCATGTGTTTGGATTAGGACTAAATACAGACTTCATAATGTTGAGACAACAAACACGAAAAGAGACAGCTTTTAGACAGCACTCTCTTGAAATGCAATAATAGAAAACGCCAATTACAGTTTTCCTCTTCCCAGGGGTCAGTGGATTAAACTCAGCTAACAGTATTTTAATCAAATTATTTTATGTACATTGCTGTCTTACTTATTAATCACTCATTTTCTTAAAGAAATGTTTTGACCAAGAAGAGCATTTTATTCTACGGCAAAGGACCTCACTTGTTTAAGAAGTTGGCCTATCTATATTCATTCATACATAATTTATTAAATGTCTAAGCTCCATTTATGCATTGTAGAGGCTTAGCTATGTTTCAGGGTAGAATAGGCTAGGGGAATTGAGTTGGGTCAAGTTTAGTTTCTGTAAACTGAGATGGAAATCTTCTGTAATGCCAAGTTCTACTAGTCATTTAAAAAAATAAAATAGACAAACCTACAGAAAGTAACTCCCTGACATGAGAGGCTACGTTTGGATAAGGCTCAGAGGGACACAGGCAAGAGGCAGGAGGGAAGGATGGATGCTGCTTCCACATGTATCCACAGTGATGGCAGGAGGGGCCTCCAGAGAGGGCGGGGACAGCTTCTGAGTCAAGGCAGAAGGAACCAGGGCTCTGGCACTGTGCTGGGAGGAGCTGGTTGGACCAGGGTTGAACCACGAGCTGTGAGCATATGAGGAATGAAGTCTGTCCGTGCAGGGAGCCCCAGCCAGTGGGGAGCCCACAGCTCTATGTCCCTGGAGGGATGCAAGAAACAAGGTGGATTGGGAAAAGTGTCAACTTGGAGGGAGTATATCATGGGGTTGCTGGGAGTATTTAGAATCAAAACTTAAGGATTCAAGCCAAGAGCTGGGCCACAGATCTGAGGAACATTAGAAGTTGTCACCTCAGATGTCCACATTACATGGATCTGTCTGCAGAAGGGTCTCTGGGTGACTCTGGTATGATTCTTCAAACACGCTTCCCATCTGTTTAGGTTAGCTCATTCACTTCCAGCCATCATCTTGCAGGGTAGGAAGAGCAGGCGCTGGGCTTCTTTACATTATACAGATGGAAACAGAATCAGAATGGAGAGAGAAACCTTCACACGGCAACAATTCAAGATTCAGCCCTGCAGAGACACCCCCAGGTCACTGTGTCCTCAAACAGGTGGGATGGATTGCTTTGGACACTGTTAGGTAAGGGTAGCTTGAAAGGAGGAAGGAGGTGGGATGAGAGGAAATTGATGATGAAGCAGTTATAATGGGCTGGGGTGATTGACAGTTCCTGGGTTTTACTGTGTACTCCCACCTGCCTCATTGGAAAGAAGTTGCTTTTTCCGCATAGATCTCATTATGCTCCATGCCCCAGTGAGATGTCTGAATGAAGGGAAGTTGGACGGAATGTCAGCCTTCAAAGAAGTCATGGAACTGAGTTATAGAGCTCTCAGCTCTACACTGGCTCTGTCGTCATGCTTCCCTCTCACATAGGACCTTCCCACCATGCTGGGAGCTTCAGGCCTTCTGCAGAGGAGATGAGCCCCGAGTCCTCATCCACCTCTGCATCTTTATCCTGCTCCTGCCTTGTAAGGGAGAGCGTTGCCCACCCGAACACACCCCTCACCCCACTCACTGCCTCACCGGATGAAGGTCAGAGTTGGCAAACTCTTGAGATCTGAGTCTTGTAGCATCTTTGGCCATCTGGGTAGGAATGGGCACCCTTGCTCCTTGCTGAAGGAGAAAGTGGGGTTTTCAAAATTGCATTCTCTAATCCCAAACCAAAAGGCAATCCTTTCCCACAGAGCGAATCAGGCTGGAAATGCACAGAGAGCAGGACCCATGTCACGTGGCCACCAATAAGCACCACTAAACAACGGGGCAACCTGCTTAGTGGTTTGAGCCTCGGAGCCTGGGAGACTTTTATAAGACAGAACGAATTTTCCAGCAGGGATTATCCTTCAGATTGGAGTTTAATGAAACAATCGCTAACACTAGAGGCTTACGCAGAAAAACTGGCAGACTCCAGGGAGGCCCAGGCTTGTCTGGGGAAGATATTTACCTAATAAACCATGAATAAATAATAGTGTCTAAGTCAAGAGATGCAGAGGACAAAGGCGGGGGCTGGGTGAGGCTTTAAAAGCTATTCCATGCCTTGGCGTGTGCGGCACATCATTACTGTAGAAACACGGTCCCAGGTGCAGACAAACGCATACATGAAGCTGCTCACGACTCTGGGTATGAGCTGTATTAGACCACACTGTGTAATGACAGCAACATCCTCAGTTGATGATGTCAAAGACTCATTTCTTGTTTCTTGCTTCTCTCTCTGTCTCTCAGTCTCTGTCTCTCTCTCCCCCCCGTGTGTGTTTGCACGTGTGTGTGTGTGTGTGTGTGTGTGTCATTACATACATGTTACTCGTGTGTGGCATGTGGGATGACATATGTCACATACATGTCCATGTCTTCCTCATTTGTTCCCAACCATATTTTTTTTAGACAAGATCCCTAATTGAACTTGGAGCTCACTTATTCAGCTGGGCTGGCTAACCAGCAAGCTCTGGAGATCCCTAGCTTTGCCTTCTCAGAATGAGAACTAAAGATGTGTACTGCATCCAGCTTGGCTTTCTTATGTGAGTGTTGGTGATCTGAACTCAGGTGTTCATGTTGGTGTGGCAAGCGCTTTACCGACTGAACCATCTCTCTATTGCCAAAGGATTCGATTCTTGCCTGGGCTTCATGCAATGTGACTCTCACAACACCCAGGAGACACAGTCAACAGAAGTGTCAACATCTTATTAGGTAAGAAGAGAAGATTGGAGTCCTGAGCCCCAAATTCCATGCTCTGGCTTAGAAGTGATACATGCTATTTGCCCATACATGTCCAAAGACAGACCCAGGGCATGGACATGGCCCATATCAAGAAGGTAGGAAATGCAGTCCCCACACAAAGACCCATTATTGGTTTAATGTTAATATACTAGTGAGTTTTTAATCAGTTTGGTGCAAGCTATAGTCACATGGGAAGAGAAAACCTCCATTAAAGCATTGCCTCCACCATATTTGCCTATGGGGCATTTTCATAATTACTGATTGGTGGTTGGGAGCAGTCCACTGGGGATGATTCCCTCCTCAGCAAGTGGTCCTGGGACATATGATGAAGTCAGCTGAGCAAGTAAAAAGGAGCAAGCCAATAAGCGGCACTCTTCGATGGCCCCTGCTTTAGTTTCTACTTACAGAGTCCTGCCTTGAGTTCCTGCCCTGATTTTCCTTCACAATAGACTCTAAAGTGGAAGTTTAAGCCAAATAAATCCTTTCGTCCCCAGGTTGATTTTGGTCAGCATTTTATCAAGGCAACAGAAAGCAAGGGCAGTTAGTAACCTTACCACACGTGTAATGGCAAAACCTGGGAAGAAGTGGCTACAACTTGATCTATGTAACACACGAAGTGTGTCCATTAGAATTGAGCTGAACAACTTAAAAATGATAAAATGCAAATTTTAGAATACGCACACAGTGGTAGCCATGTTCTAGTTAACACACCCATATCACAAAATTCCCCGTCAGTGGATGCGTGCACATAGAGCTCACCCCAGCTTAGGGAACATCTTATAAGATCCACAATGGATGACAAAATGGTGGGTACTCCTGAATCCCTAACAGGAAGCCAGTTCCACTGTCACTAAGCCAGCTCCTGTTGCAGGCTGGGACTGTACCTTCTGCAGCATGAGATGTGGCAGCAAAGCCCCTGCAGACTCCCTTTTCCTTCTTCATCACACAGGTAGACTTATTTTCACCATAGACATCAGTTACCTTGGCATAGGATGCCTTTTTTATTACTTATTAAGTCAAGAATTCTTTCCTTCCTTTCTTCCTTCCTCCTCCCTCCCTTGTTCCTCTCTTTCTTTCTTCCTTCCTTTCTTTCTTTCTTTCTTTCTTTCTTTCTTTCTTTCTTTCTTTCTTTCTTTCTTTCCTCCCTCCCTTCCTCCCTCCTTCTCACTTCCTTCCTTCCTCCCTCTCTTTCTTTTTTCCTTCCTTCCTTCCTTCCTTCCTCCCTCCCTCCCTCCCTCTCTCTCTTTTCCTCTCTCTCTCTCTCTCTCTCTCTCTCTCTCTCTCTCTCTCTCTCTCTTCACTTAAAGGAAAGCATGAAAAACCATGGTAGAACCTGGAGTGCACACTGCTGATGGAAAGAAGGGGTTCTGCATAGAGCAGTACCCTATCCAGCCTTCTGTTGCTAGACTAAAACATCAACCACAGCCAACCTGAGGAGGAAAGGGCTTATTTGGTTTACAGGTCACAATTTATCATTGAGGAAAATCAGATCTGGAACTCAAAGCAGAAACCTGGAGTCAGAGGCCATGGAGGAACCCAGCTTACTGGCTTGCTCTTCATGACTTGCTCAATCTACATTCTTAAAAGGCTCAGGACCCCCTGGCCAGAGCTGGCAGCATCTATGGTGGGGTGGGCCTTCCGATCAATCAGCAATCAAGAAAATGCTCCGCAGACACACTGATAGGCCAGTCTGATGGAGGCAATTCCTAAATGTCCGATTATGCCTCCCAGGTGACTCCAGTCATTGTGTCCTGACAGAAAGAGAATCGTGGAAGGCAGAGTGTGTATGGTTTACAGTTTGAGAGGACACTCCGTCACCATCATGGTGGGAAAGGTACAGTGGCAGGAGTGTGAGGTGGCTGGCCACCGTGGGTCCTCAATCAGGAAACAGAAATGAAGGCTGGTGCTCAGCACTCTTCCTTCATTTTCTCCAGTCCAGGACCTCAGCCCATGGAATGTTGTCACCCACATTTAGGCTGACTCTTCTCACCTCCCACTTTGGTTAATTCAGTCTATAGACTCACAAAATGCCCAGAGGTATGTTTCCATGGTGATTCTAAAGGCCACCAAGATGGTAACCGAGATTAACCACCATACATAGTGTGCATTTGTCAAAACACATGGCACTGTAAAACACAGAGCGGGCCCTAATGGGAGCTCTGGATTTTCCTTAATAGCTGTACATACATACTGGCTCATCAGCTGTAACAGAAGCATCATGCTAATGAACGATGCTGATGGCAGAGTGAGCTGTGCAAAAGAGAGATGGAAGACATGGGCACTCTACCACACTCAATTTCCTGTGCCCCCGGACCTGCTCTGAGAAATGAAAGCAGTTCATTTAAAAGATATATGGAGGAATCAAAGTCAAATAGGAGTATCTTGGAGAGTGCAGACCCTGGTTTGTATTCAAAGACACACTATCTTTACTGTGGGGAGAAATGCTCCAGATCCTCATCAACAGAATGCCAGAGAGGGAGCGCTTGTGTGCCAAGAAGCATGCTCAGTGGTGACCACAGCAGGAATCACTCAGAGCAGACCTTGATATGACTGACTCCTTCCTCACATACTTGACTAAGAAGTGGCTGGCTGTTCTGGGAGCTCTTCCTCTAGTTAAG
Source organism: Peromyscus eremicus (assembly GCF_949786415.1). NCBI lineage: Eukaryota > Metazoa > Chordata > Mammalia > Rodentia > Cricetidae > Peromyscus > Peromyscus eremicus. The sequence goes on from NC_081420.1 coordinate 89,401,966, forward strand.
AACAGAAAATCAACATGAGACGACATGGTATTAACCTCACCTTGGACCTTTCTTCATAGCTGTGCAGGATAAGGGGGTGGCACCACTGGCAAGCATAGAAGGATTTCTTTCTGTTTTCCCAATGAAAACATACTCATCACTGACTGAGTGGGATGTCAGCAAGGACATGTGACAGATGAGGAAGGCAGGGTTCTGGTAAGGTTTTGACAAAAGAGTTCTCTCTGTCAAAAATATCGGTTCTTGGTCAGTACAACAGATAGGTGTGGCTAAATAGAACCTTCTGGGGCTTCTGGAAGATTCTCCCAGGAATCTAGTAGAGAAGATGAGGTGTGTGGGGAGCCACTGCAGACCATCCCATCTTCCTTCAAGCTGCTGCTTGCATGTGGACCTGTTCCTTTCTGATTATTTGACTCAACTTCAACTCAGAAAAATAATCCACAGAACTAGGCAGCCATTGTGGTTACTACATGTGCATAGTCTGGCTTCTCTGACCTGAGATATGGTAAACGCATAATAAGACAGACAAGCAGGCATATTCACACACACATAATTAAAAACACATTTTAGAAAGATAGGGTTGACGTACAAGAGAGAACAGGTGACAGGTGTCCTTGTGAGTCTGGGGAACTGAGCTTAAAATAAAAGAAATGCATCCCAGATTCATCCATTTTCCCACAAATTTCATAATTTTATTTTTCCTTACAACTAAATAAAACTCCATGATGTATACATTTCCCATTTCCATTAGCCATTCATCAGTTATTGGCCATTTTAGGCTGGCTCCATTCCCTTGTTTACTGTGAATAGAGTAGCATGCAGAATGGCACATGGATGAGTCGATATCTTTAAGGTAGGGTATCATGTCCTATATATATATATATATATATATATATATATATATATATATATATATATATATATATATATATATGTCTGTAAGTGGAATAGTTGAGTGGAATTGTTTTAAGATACGGTCTCATATATCTCAGGCCTTCCTTGACCTCATCATATAGTCAAGAATAATCATGAAGTCCTAAACCTCCTGCCTCTACTTCCTAAGTGCTGGAATAACAGTAGTGTGCCTCCACATCTGGTTCTTATAGTACATGGTATTGAACAGAGTGCCAGCTACCCCACAGATGAAGCTGGTGCAGAGGAGATATGGTCGAATTCTCCACCTGTGAGTCCTGTCACATACTGGAAATTTATGGAGACTGCAGAGGCTCCCAGCTCCCCCTGAAGAATTGCTGGCATGAGTTTCAGGGACTCAGGAAGAAATTCCTTGCAAGAGTCAAAGTGCAGTAATTAGAGTCAGAGCCTACAGAACATTGGAGCTGTGGACAAAGCCAAGTTCACCAAGTTCAAGCGCTACCCTGTCCTCATGGGAAATTACAGTGCAGATGGAACAGTGACCCGCTAGTCAAGTTGTCCAGCTGCTCTGAGCAGAAAGCAGCTCTGCTCAACACAGACTCCCAGTTAAACCTGCTCTCCGCAGTAGCGCGCCTTGATCTGAAAGGAGGCTTGAGAACCAGAGACTTAGGGCAAAGACCACAGTGTAATCTATGAACTTGGGACTGTACAGGACTGCGATTGTTTACCTGAACATCTGCCTCTTCCCCAAATACAATGCCCTGCCTTTTCATAATGCCTGACAGAGAACAGCAAGGCTGGAGAGTCATGGGGTGGGGATTAATGGCAGCATTCAGGGGAAAATTCAGCATCTCCTGGCCAAAACAGAAAGCCATCATTTTAACCTCTCTTTGAAGAAGATATTAGAGATTAAACATAAAGCCACTTGTAATGGCTTTGGATGCCAATGTGTCCAGAAGTACCAGCATTCTGTCTAGGCCTAACATGTATAGGGGTTAGATAAAGTTATGATTGACAAAGGTTTATAGTTATTATGAAAGATGCCAAGTTATATTTAGGTGTTTTTTTTCAAATCTCACTCTAATTGCTTGTCACCTTTGAAAATATCATAATTAACATGAGTTAATTTGTGTGCTTAAATATTTTAGTGGCAGGTTATAATTTTAATAGAAAATGAAGCTTGGAAGAAAATCACAGGATTCTATAACTTCCAGGGAAAGAGAGAGTGTTATGTGGGGGGAGGAGGTAATAAAAAAGACAGACAGATGATAGACAAAAGATAGACTATTGGTATATAAATGAAGGATAGATTATTGATCGATATATGAAATAGATGATAGATAGATAGGTAGATGATAGATAGATAGATAGATAGATAGATAGATAGATAGATAGATAGATAGATGAGTGGATGGTAGGTGTTAGATAGATGATATATAGGTATATAGATATTATATAAGGAGATAGATTGTCAGGGTTCCCAGTAGAAAGTTCCCAGGGCAGAAGTATCTTCCAATTAGCCGTGAGGATTGAAATGAGAAAGGAACCAGGAGGGAAGAATGCTGAGACCATGAGGCAGTGCTCATGACTGGGCAGGTCCACCAGGGACAGTCTCAATGCCCACTGTCTGATTTCTGTCCCAGGGCAGGCAGGTTGTGCTGGGATGTATGATGCTGACATGACTCTCTGCAAAGGTGTGGACACCCAGTCAAACAGAGGATTCAGGTCAGAGAGTGTTCACTGCAGGTTCACAGGTGGCCTTGGGTGCTGTCCGAGAGTGTGCTCCAGTGGGTTATCCAGCCAGCCAGTCAACAGACTTCCTGTTATAAGGTTAAGCTTTCATTACTCTCTACAGGTTATTGTAGGATTGCTAAGAAACAGCCTCAGGAAGATTTAGACAGTGTCTAGACTGTAGAAAGGGCTCAACAGTTGACAGCCATGAGGGCAAAGAGAGTGGTGTTGATTCAGTGTCTTTGCTTGCAAGGACCTCCCAGTTTATCCAAACTCCAGCCTATCACTGATGGAATCTTCCAAGCCACTAGTGACAAGCCACTCAGAGTGAATACGCTCTCTCCCTACCAAACTACCCCAGGTGAGAATCCTCTAGCTTTTTTTTTTTTTTATCTTCCTGCCTTTTTCCTCTCTCTTCCTTTCCTCTCTTTTCCCTTCCCCTCCCTTCTCTTCCTTCCCCTTCCTCCCACCTTTCTTGGTTAGTTTTGATAGAATCTCCCTACATAGTGCCCACTGGCCTTGGATTCACAATCCTCCTGCCTCAGGATCCCCAGTGCTGCCACTATAGCTGTGTGCTGCTGGATCCAGCGTCTCTGCCTTTTAAGAGACCCTCCAAAGGATGTGAAGATGGGTTTACATAGAGAAGTCTGCCATGGACAACTCAAGGGAAGGGAGGATTGAGCGGGTTCTGTGCGGTAGGCATTTCAGCACCAGCAATGAGTGTGGTGCTGATTAATGGCTGGGCCATGGTTGTAAGGGCCCAAGAACAGACACTTGAGAGCGAAAGCGAGAACGGTGGAGGGTGAGGTGAAGGAGCCACACACATCCCAGGTGAGAGGAGTAAATAAATCCCAAGGAAAGGATGAAAATGAGAATTAATCAGGAGTGTGCTGAGCCGTGGCACTGCCAGGCACAATCAGAGGGCTTGTTAATTGCTTGTCAGAGACCAGTGCATCTTGGCAAAATGTTCCTCAACTAATGCTCAGAGAGTTTTCCCCCCTTAACCCGGCTTCATTTATCATGATTAGAAAACAAGTCAAAATTGATTTCTGTTATTTTAGGCGGCAAGCCCCCAGGGAGCTTTTCTTCCCAGTAGGTTTGACAATTTTGAGCTTGGTAGGGGAACCCCCTCCAAGCATAAAGAACACTTCAATGGTGCTTCAAGCAGGTGTGTGAAGTCCTTGGGTCTTACAGAATACGTTGGTCATCTCGAGCTTTTACAAGCCACCTCCCACGCATGCTGATGAGCCTTTTAGGCGGCTCTTTCCTACTTTAAAATGAGCCCATTAAGGACAATTTGATAGGAAAATGGCTCAGGGTTTGGAATCAGACCTTGTTTGATTTTCTTCGTTCTGCCATGGAGAAGCCCTATGACCTTGGGCGAGTCACTAAAAGAGGTTTAACCCAGAGAAGACAGAGCTCCCAAACACCTTCTGATTTTCCCAGACCCGCAGAGGTCATGGGAGAATGATGCTGGCATCCAAACCCTGCTCTCCTGGTGGACACAAAGGCAACACTTCTGTGTAAGTTCAAAGACACCATCCTTGGGTTATGAGCGGCATGACACACCTACACCTGCTCTGCTCTGACTTACACCTGGCAGTTGGTAGAGCCTGGCATATAGTTGACGTCCACCTGAGCTATTCAGGACTCACAATCTACACACCAAGATGTGTAATATGTGTTTACCAGATATAAGTTCGTGTGATCCAGTAAATACACATGGGCTACCTGACATCTGTTCCTCAAGGGAACCGCAGTAAACTATATTAAGCATATACTGTGCCCCAAGCAGTGTGCCTCCCCTGTAGTAGGTCACCCATGTCCCTCCATCTAACCCCACCACCCTCAGCTGAGGCAGGAAGATTTAGGGCCAGCCAGACTGGGATATATATGGAGATCCTTATACACTTGCTTGTTCATCTAATAGTCTATCATAGTTATATGCTGTGACTATCGTCAGACCTGCTAGGTAAAACATAAGGTCAGCTGGCTCATATTCACTCTCTTGCTCAGTCATGTCCAATCTCTCTCTCTCTCTCTCTCTCTCTCTCTCTCTCTCTCTCTCTCTCTCACACACACACACACACACACACACACTCACACACACATACACACACACACACAATTACTCTATCCCACCACGATTTCATAAACCAAGTGCGTCATGTCTGAGGGGCTGAAGGATGTTCCTAACTTGGGTCCCCACATTGACTGCACAGAAGCTGTGACAAGAACAGCAAGACGATGCTGATGGCAGGCCACAACATTTTTTTTTCCTGTTCAGATACTTTTATGCCCCAAACAGATTCCAGGAGATCATATTTTATTTCTGGGAATGTAATCACAGCAACACAACAACAAAAACAAATACATATCCCGGCCAGGTGAATCAGCCTTTGTGGGGTGTACACAAGAACACAAGCATTGGAATGTCTTCTGTGCTGTGGGCTCCTGGGCCAATCTGACACCCATGTCCTCTACAGGATGGCACTCTGTTCCTGGGCTTCAGTGCTCAGGACTTCACTCATGTCAGCTAACTAATTCCAAACCTTCTTCCTGGGGATGTCTCTGCCCTAGGATTTCTTGCATCTACTCAGCCAAGGAAGAAATGATTGATGTTTCTTTTATTGTTCCACACAAAAGCTGAGAGCTAGACAGATATATGGCCTGCCTTGGTTCCCAGTGCCCACTTCCTCCACACTCACTCCTTAACACTCATTCCTAATTTCATCCTTCCTATCCCTTCAGGAAAACTGGTTTTATATATATATATATATATATATATATATATTTATAAATATATATATATACACACACACACACACACACACACACACCAAAAAAAAAAAACCTTTCTCTCTTTCTCTCCCTCATCTTTAATCTCTTCCTCTCCATTGACCAATTCCTAGAAGCTTACAAACACGTTTAAGGCTTATTTATTCTTGAAATAAGACAATATCAAGTTCTCCTCATTTTCCTAACCTTGCCTTCCTGGGGCTGCACGGCTTTCTGGTTGATAACACCCACTTCTGTTTGACTCCTCTGTATCCTGTCTGGGTACATTCCAGGCCTTGGCCAACGAGCTAGATGTCCCATCTACTTATTGAAAAATCTTACAGCAAACATCATCAATAACCAAATAAAACTCAGCTCCAGAGCCTGGTCCATTGTGGCCTGCCTGTGGATTGTTATTTATTTATTTATAGTCTCTAAGTAGCAGATAATGAGCCATGGCTGGACAAGATGCTGCCCCCATCTCTGTTCTTTATGCCCATCAAAAGAAAGATAGGGGAGCTGGAGAGATGGTTCAGACAGTAAATTGCATATAATGCAAGCATGAAAACTTGAGTTTGGATCTCCAGCACCCACATAAAGAACTCGTGTGATAACGCGTGTCTGTAATCCCAGTGCTGAGGACACAGAGACAAGAGGATCTCTGGAGTTTGCAAGCCAAGCGGTATGGCCAAGGTTCAGCGAGAGACCTTGGAAGCAAAGTGGAAAAATGACTAAGAAAGAAACTTGACATAGATCTCTGGCCTCTAAACACATACACCCATACACCCATACACACATGCATATATTCTCTCTCTCTCTCTCTCTCTCTCTCTCTCTCTCTCTCTCTCTCTCTCTCTCTCTCATATGTACCCATACACATACACATATGTACATGTACACATACACATATATGTACACACACAATGCACACGTGTGTACACACATGTATACACACACACACACACACACACACACACACACACACACACACACACTATCCACCTGTAAGCACAGCCTCGTTTTTTTCCAGAGCTCCTAAATTAGAGCTTACACTGGATGATAAAAGAGACAGGATATCCGTTATCATCAAACAGACATGAGGCTGAGCTTTAGACAACACAAGGATTCTGAGAGCTAAGTGCTATTTTATGAGACCTTTCAATTTGAAGCACATTGCAGATAAAACACGACTTCGGTGGTAAACCACTGATGTATCGTGTTGTTAAGAACAATGAATTATTAAAAGGATAATCTTTTAAACACCAAGAAATTGTCTTCTAGTGCACTCCAGGGGCTATGGGTAAATGCATTACGCCTACAAATTCGTGTTACTCTGATTGTAATTTACAAAATCACCATGGTATACACCTGACGTCATAGACTTGCCTTCCTCCCACACACTGGGTTACAGTGGTACCATGGGACGAGTGTGGAAGATGTAAAAGGTCACTCTGCCCTCTATTCTATGTACAGCTGAGAAGAAGTGGCTGAGATATTCAGATAGCCCTTCCAAAGAGGACTCAAACCCCAGCCCACCAATGTGATCTCCCAAAAGTCTTCATAATAATTTGTCTTATTGTCAATTTTTGATAGTATTTTAGAATCACTATTGGAACAAATCTCTACAAGGGAGTTTCTAGATTATGGTACTTATTGCAGGAAAGCCCACCCTGAACATGGGCAGAACCATGCTATCATCTGTGGAACTGGACTGAATCAAAAGGAGAGGGAGCTGAGCACCAGTGTTCATCTTTCTCTTCTTACCGTGAATGTGATGTGACGCATTGCCTCCCACTCCTGATGCCAAGGCTTCCCTACAATGATAGATTACATCCTCCAACTGAGAGGCAAAAAAGCCCTCCTTTCCCTTGCCAGGGGACAAGACAGACAACTATTAGCTGTTGCTTTTGGTCCCTCCTGGCAAAGCTTTCTCACCAAGTTTCATCCTTCTGAAACAATCACCAGTCAAATCCTAGATGAGGTCAATGGTTGCCTTCAGTCAGTCAGTAAGTCTGGCACTAGTTTGAGATGCGAAGCTTCAGCTCCAAGTTTGGTTCCCAAGCCCGAGACTACCTCCCCAGCCACTGGGATGCAGCCTCTCTCCACATACACAATCACCCACAGCACAGCCATCCCCCAGGCGTCTGTGGACAAATTCCCTTGACTGCACACTTTCTCCACAGTCCTGTGGTCACAGCTCTCTGTGTTCTCTCCCAATGTCCCCTGCTCCCACAGCACTCCTCTGTCTGTTCAACAGATCAGAGCTTTGCAGGAGAATTCTAATACATACCACGTCACACAAATGTTTAAATTATCTAAGAGCTTCATTAAAAAGTAAAGTCAAACATTTTCAATAATGATGGAATTCATCTTAATAGTATATTTTATTTAACTTTGTATAGTCAAAAATCATTATTTTATATAATATAGAAACTCTTCAGGAGATTTTTCAAAACTATCCTTTTCTGTACTCTATCTTCGAGACCTGGTGTGTATTTTATGTTCACTCCACATCTTAGGAGAGCAGTTATCCTTCAAGGGCTCAAGAGCCTCATGAGCTTCTGAGCTTCGCTGGGTTAGACAGTGTAGACGACTGTTTTACCTGGCCTTTCTATTGCTGTGATAAAACGCCCCAGTCAAAAACAGCATAGAGGAAAAAGGCTTCATTTGGCTTACATGTCCAGGTTATCATCCATCATTTTGAGGAAGTTAAGGTAGGAACTCAAGCAGCTAGTCCCCTTGTAACAGTCGAGAGCAAAGAGTCATGATGTATCCTTACATGATTGCTAGATTTTGCTTAGCTAGGTTTCTTTCCTCATAGACATTGATTGCAGCCTAGTAATACATGATGTGGCCCACACTCAGGATAGGGTCTTCTTACCCCAAATAATGGTCAAGATAACCCTTCACAGACATACTCACAGGCCAACCTGATCTGGATAATTCCTCAGTTAAAACACTCCAGATAAGTCTAGATTGTGCCAAGTCGACAGTTGAAAATGAACCAAGGGAACAACAAATATCTCAGTGATGGGAAGATGACTACCTCTTCTGTGGATCAGCACACAAAAGGTGTTTGACAAATATGCACTGATTGCATGAGCAGTGATGAAGGAAGGAAGGAAGGAAGGAAGGAAGGAAGGATGAGGGATGCAAAGTCATGATGTGGATCTTGGTTCCCTGAGTCCAGAATCAACTCCTACCTCCCTGTACCCAGCTACTTCTGAGGACCCGGAACTGCAGGGCATTGAGTTGCCATGTATTGATAATGGACTGTTATAGTCTGAGAATTCAAGCCCAGTCACTAAATCTGCTTAGCCTCAATGGAGCCTTGTTTTTCTCATCTATGGGATGGAAATGGACAACAGTAGTGCCTAGGGATGCTGTGAGGACCAAGGAAGGCAGAGCAGGTAAGTCACCCCGTGCATAATAAATGTTAAACATAAAGGAAGCTAACAAAACTAAATGTGTACTTGAAAACCCAAGGTAAGAGCCAGGCAGTGATGTAACATGAAGGGCAGCTCATTCACTTATTCATTTATTCACTCACTCATTTCTTCACCATTCATGCACTGAACTAGTATTTTTTTTACCTACCCTTGTGGTATCCGCAAGAATGTTCTTCTAGAGCTCTAATTTGAGTGCAGACCACAAACACAGTTGTTGTGCACTGCAATCAATCCTTACCATGATTCCTGCGATGTCCTCTTTCCTATAGGCTACTCCCAAGCAGTGGCTCAGTGAACCAGGTCCACCCAGGTTGACTCAGAGATTCAGATTCAGAGCACTTCTGATGGGTAACCTTGTCTCAGGAGCTCTGACAATATGGCTGGAGTTCCTGAGAGCTGCAGAGGCCTGACATCATCCTGCTTCAGCTCCCCCACCCTCCTCCTTTACTGGGGTCACAGCTTTCCCTCCTTTTCTGGGCTCCCTCCTCGTCCTCTAATAAACCCCATGCTATTTAATTCTGTTCTAGGCCTGTTTTTGAAAAGGATGGCTCAGCAGGTAAAAAGGCGCCTGCTACCAAGCCTGATAGCTTGAGTTCTATCCTCAGGACCCACATGGTGAAAACAGACAACTGACTCCCACTAATTGCCCTCTGACCTCCACACATACAATGCAGCACAAAGCATGTGAGTGTGTGTGCACACCTATTTTACAACATACAAATAAATATACTTTTTAAATAATAAGTGGATCCAGAATGGCCCAATGTATAATTCAGTTGACACAGTTATGGAACAAAGATCAGATTATAACCATCCCAAAAGCCTACCTCATTTGAAGGAGACATAGGAAATGAATAAAGTGTCAGACTGTAAAGCAGGACACAAGAAAAATAAAAGGGAACGGCATGTGATAGACAGATGAGAAACCCCACAGTGGTAGCATGAGGCCTCAGACCTGGATGAAAAGAAAACAGCAGCCATGCTAAGATCTGGAGCAGTAGAGGCATAGAATGGTCCCAAGGAAGCCACACACCCTTGAGTATTTAAAAGACAGTCATTGCTTTCTTCTTAGGCTCTACTTGACATCTTGATACAACCCAGGTTTATGCTAGGGAACTTTAGAATGTCTTCCAGGTATAAAGGTCCACAAGTAACTCATGAACACACTGAATATATAGACAGTTTCCCAGCATGCATTGGGCATGAACGTTCAGAGAATGTGTGTCCCATGTCTAGAGCACTATGTTCACTCGCTCTTCTATTCTCTCCAGCATTTCAGAGATTACACGATGGAGACCTGCCTCTCAACATTGCTATCTCCTCACAGAATGCACACCACCAAGGGTGAAGTGTCCTGTAGCAAGTGGGCACTGGTGGTCACCGGCTGTAACACATGGACCCTGGGGAAGAGGCAGAGAGACCTGCTCATTCCTCTTGAACAGTTCAAGGAGTTAGAATGAGAAAACAGGGATGGGCCTGATGATTAGGAGTAACAATGAGTTAGATTTGGTCCTATGGATGCTGGGGGTGGAGGGCAGGGCTCCAAGCTAAGGAATGGCATGATTGTACATGTGTCCCTTTAGCATCAGAAAAGGTGACTCCAAAGACAGAGAAACAGGCCTGAGTGTTGCCAGGGCTGGGGTTAGACAGATGGTGAGGGACTTCTAATAGGGATGGGGATTCCTTTTGGGGTGATAAACATGTTTTGAAAGAGGTGGGAGGAATAGTCATAGAGTATTCTGCAATCACTAAATGTTACCCCATTGTCCATTCTAAAATGGGTAATTTTATGTCGTATGAATGTCACCTTGATGGAAAAATGAAGACTAACCATGACTGATACAATCCCACTCCTCAATGGCCTAAGGGCCCTACTGGATTACTACCTCCAGCTCCACCTTCCTGGGTCCCTTCAGTCACTATGGCTACTATTCCCAGCTTTATCTTTCTTGGTTCTGCTCATATTCACCAAGGTCTCATGCCATTCTCCTCTCTGCTTGGAGCATGCTTCCAGCAGGTGCAGCCCTCACCCTGATTTGATGCCAGTGCCCCTCAGACATGACCAAGAGGAAAGGCTTGTCACGGCCAACATACCCAAAGCTTAGCTGCTTTCTGTCTGTCTCTGTTCCTTCTTGAAATGTCCCTTGTGGATACCATCACTGTTGTCACCTGGACTCTACCATTATTTCGTGACTTTACAGCTCCCTCACTAAACACCAGCAGCCTGAGCTGCCTGAGCTGCTCCCAGCTACACACTCAGGATGTAGAACAAGGCTTTCTGGGTCAAGAACTCATCCTTGGATGAAGGGACAGAGGAGTGGAGCCTCTGGGTCAAAGGGTGTGCTATTTCCTCACACAGTGCCTGAGGTACAAGAGATAGTCAATCAGTGTATGTTAAAGCTTGGACCGTGAGGTGAGGGCTGGCTTCTCTGGAGTGGCGAGACCAATGGAGCTGGAAGATGGTTGAAGTGGCGCCACTTGGGGCGTGGAAGAAAGGAGTCGGCATCTTGGGGGAGAAACTGAAGGAAGGAAGGTTAGTGTTTTCAGGAGCAAGTACGATGAGCATGGTGGAGGTCCACAAAGAGGCTGTGCTGGTCCAAGCAGGAAGGGGTCTGACACAGCCCGGTGCTTAAAGGCCACAGGTGCAGAGATGTCCAGGAAACTCTCATGTGCTGGCTTCAGTAAGCTCTTCATGGAGACCTGGCAAGAACGCCCAAACCAACCCTGAAATAAAGAGGCTGGTCTTTCTATGTGATAGACAGCCACCCCATCACTTCAAAACACTTGTATCTCTTCAGGCAATAACCCACAGTGGAAACTGGACTTTGCAATACTCTGATCCTATTTACACATTAACGATGATTAAAGCCCACAGCTCAACTGAGGCCATGTTTCCCACTTTGGTTACTCTGAATAGGCATGCCCTTTCAGAGTAAAAAAAAAAAAAAAAACCCAAAACCCCAGCATAGTGTTAATACTTCTTCCATGGCTGAGGCCCCACTAACATTGCTCCTATCCATTTATGCATTTGTCTTATTTTAAGCTATCTCTGTCAAAACTGCTGAGGCCAACACATATGATCCATATGGTTTCTGAAATACATCGGATGTGGAGGCTTTTCCTCCGGATCTTTGGCTCTGAAGACTGTAAGGTGTCTCTTCCCTCTTGTTTATTTGTTTCCATCTACGATGAATAATTTGTACGAACCTCAGAGATTGTGCTGGCCATGTCTAAACTTGCAGTGACTTTGCTGTGGGGACCCATCTTGCTCCTCTCTCGTTCATCGAGAACAAATTTCTTAGACAATTCCCAGGGAAAGCATTCAGAGAAACTGCTTGTCCCCAGCTTGCAGATTTCCTCAGCGTTGTCTGGGAGAGCCAAATGCAGAAATCTGTTCAGCAATTACTCTATTAAGCTCAATATCTGTGAAAAATAATTATCATATTTGACACCAGTATAAAATGCCAACATTCTAAATAAAAAGAGCTGAAGGGTTACCAGACTCAAATTCCCAGAACCGCCTGAGTGCTTTTAGTAATTTGGGAAATTCAGTCAACATATTGTTGCACCAGGAAAAAAAAAGAAATGTACTCAGTGTTTCAATTAGGGTTTTTCTTTTCTAGCTATTTTTAATTCAATGCTAAATGACAGGAAAACTTGCAGTGATTTCCTCATGTATTTTAGACTTCTTGCCTCAACTCCTTGCTGGTAGGTAATAAAATAGCCAAACAATAGTTTGTATGCTGAAATGATTCTTTTGCCCTTTTAACTAGACCATGTAGTGGCATGACTCACTGTTCTAACTGGAAAATGTCACTTACCAAGAATCCTTTCCCCATGAGAGCCCTGCTAGGGGCAGAAAACACACTCCTCAGAAAAACCTTTATGAGGGACCTCTTTGTTCAGGGAACGTGGATTAAGTTTTGGAAACAGGCAAATGCCAGCCAGAACTAATCCTTGTGGATAAGCTGAGTGAGACAATGGAGTGTGGGTGTGCAGGCACGTAAGCTATGTGTATGTGGGAAAACATTAATAGTGGCGAGAGCGAATTCGTACGCAGTGTTTTCTGTCTGTCCCTGCTCTAGGCATCACGTGTGTCACTGTAGTCTTGAGGACTTCAGAAGAGAAGGATCCCATCACATCAGATTCTCAGATGAAAAAAAACTAGAGCACAGAGAGGCGAAGGAACTCGCCCACAGCCACAAGCTCTCAGAGGGGACGGCTGAGATTTGCAGGGACGCAGTGGGACCACATCGTTTTAGCCTCACAGTCTTAGCTGGCTGAGCCAACAGCTGCATGAAAGGGATCAAAACCATTCTGAACAGCAGTGAGTCCCCAAAGCCATATGGTTCTTCATCTGTACAATGTGGAGAAGCAGGGGCTAAGTAGCTCCCAAGTCACACTGAAGCTTTAAGATGTGTTTGTGCTTACAGGTCCACACACCCATGCTTACAGGTGCATATACTAACACTGGATTGGTGGTCCCAAGTGTACCATCCTTAGGCACCTCATTATGCTGATTAGTCACAGGTGAGCCCAAAGTACAGCTTGTTCTTTCTTTCTTTGGGTTAGAATCACAAGAACAAGTATGACTCATGGTCTTCTGGATGCCATGGTCAGGGACATTCACAAACACAGCAATAGGCAACATCTTGGAGCATGAATACTTCCTGGTTCTACCGAAAGGGGGACTGACTCTATCTATCTATCTATCTATCTATCTATCTATCTATCTATCTATCTATCTATCTATCATCTCTATCTATCAATCATCTATCATCTATTTATCATCTCTATCTATCTATCTATCTATCTATCTATCTATCTATCTATCTATCTATCTATCAGTCCTCTATCATCTATCTATCTATCTATCTATCTATCTCTGGAACAGGATCTCTTGCTTTAAAACTCAGGCTGGCCTTGAATTTGCAATCCTGCCTCTGTTTCCAGTGCACCGAGATTTCAGATATGTGCCACTGTGCCTAGTTGGGAGGGAACTTTCTAGTTCTAAAAGACAAATTATGTCTGATTGTGTATGAGTAGCTAGAAGAACAATGGAACAGGGTCCTTGACATGACTTCTTAGAAAACCCAAGCCTCAAGCAATGGGTCATAGTAGTGTTTCCACCAGTTTGACTTCCTATCATGCTCAATGCAGGGAACAGAGACAAGGATACGAAAGTCCTTGAGGCTCAGCCTTGCAGAGATACCAAGGCTCTCCAATAAGATTCTATAAACATTTCGAAAATGTAACAAAAGATGACAAGTTTGGTTTGAGAAATGCTGACATCAACAAAACCACTACTTTCTTGGAGGAACATTCTCTGTATCCAAGAAATATTCAAGAGAGAGATACAGAACACGGATTCTCCAAGGAAGCTCAAGCTTGGAATGCATCTCATACAGAAACTCAATGAAGCCAAGCTATATATTAGTGCCACAGGCTTTGGGACAGTAGGAAGCAAGCCCCCAGCATTAAAAGCACCAAAACAACAATACATGCTATAAGAAGCTGTCTCCTTACAACCTAACATCATAGTGGTTCTCCCTTCTAGGCTTCTGGTGCTTAATTTTCCTACTGATAGGGGTATGTCTGATCCACAGCTTCACTGAAGAGCAGACTGGGCAGCTGTAGATGTGCCCTCACTTCCACTGTTTGGAGTGGTACTACTGCATCTACCCATGGTTCCAGAACTGAGACCTGAGATTCCAAAGAATTAGAAGATATTTCTTCAGGGACCCTGCCTCTGCACAGGGGTACTAAAGAAAAAAGTCTTAGTCCAGGCATGGTAATACCAGACTAGAATCCCAACATCCTGGATACAAAGGCTGGAGGATCAGTATCATCCTCAGATATGTGGTGAGTTTGAAGCCAGTCTGGGCTACATGAGATCTTGTCTCTAAAACGGGGTGGGGGTTGTGGAATAGAATATTTGTTTAACTATGTAAAGATGGATTTCATTTTCTCGTGTTGCAGAATAATTGTTTAACTATGTGAGATGTTTGTTGCATTTGTTTAACTATGTAAAGATGTGTTGCTGTTTCACCTTGTCTGCCTAAGACACCTGATTGGTCTAACAAAAGCCTGATAGCTAGCCAGTAGAAGGATAGGTGGGGCTGACAGGCAGAAAGAATAAATAGGAGGGGAATCTAGGCTCCAGAGAGAATGAAGGAGAAAGAGAGGGAGATGCCAGGGGCCAGCCAGCCAGGTAGCGGCCAGACAGATAGACAGGGAGAAACCAGGAAACTAGGACATACAGTGAAAGAAAGGTTAAAAAAAAAAAACCCGAGGCAAAATGTAGATGAAGTGAAACAGGTTAAAATAAGTTATGAGAGCTAATGGGACAAGCCTAAACTATGGCCGAGCATTCAAAATTTATAATAAGTGTCTGTATCATGATTTGGGAGCTGGTGGTACAAGAAAGCCTGCTATAGATGAGTCTTCAGTTGGCCCTGTAACCTAGGATCTCATAAGGAGATTGGGGCTACGAATGGTAGCAGTTCACCAAACATATGCTCTTCCTAAAGGCTTTCCACTGTCTACAGCACATTCCCATCCCTGACGTCCAAACTGAACGGTCCACGGGCTCCTGTCACGAGCATATCTATGGGATCAGCTCTCAGGTCATCCATTACCCTGATCACTCTGATCACTCCTAGTCTATGGGACACAGCCCAGGAACCAAATTGGATGGCTGTCTGTCTTTGTGGACTCATTACGGCCTGGGCTAATGTGTATCATATGCCCCTTTACAGAGAAGTTTTCCAAGCTCCTCAAGAGACCATTAGTGGAGACGAATCTTTGGACACAGATTCTAAAGCGGTTTTCTTCTGGCATTAAAGGCCATTCTCTCAGCGGCTTCTTTGCTGTGTTTAAAAGGGAGGCTTCTGGGGTGAGAACTGCACCAGGCAGGTTTATACAGAAACCTGTCTAACAAGCACGGGTTTAAAGAAGTACAAAGGAGAGTGCACACAAGGAGAGGGACTTAAGAGGTGCCATAAAGGAACCCGTACCTGCTATTATTCCGTGCTATTCTTCTTCAGTGAACAGAATGAACTTGAAATTTAGGACAAGGGACAAATCACAGCGACACAATGAGATTCTTTACGAGGTGGGAGGCCAGGATCATCAGAGGCACTTAGGGAGTGGCAGGAGGCCATGCGTGCTCGGCTAGCTGTAGCACCAGCTGATGGGGCCAGTCAGCACACTTCAGACAAACACAGCGACCGCAGAAGAAGATCCTCAAGGCTGCACACAGCCTGTGGCCAACTTCAGAAATTGAAAAAGAGCAAATTCCAACAAATGTCTCATTAGAAATTCAAATGTTTAAGCCCTGGTAGGACCATTAAGAAAACGACAAGTAAATGTCCCAATGGGAGGGGGTAGCAAATATTTATTGTAAGTTGACAATCTTAAGAAATGAGAACAAAGAGTATCAAAATACATGGCCAAGTCCAACATTGCTGTTATGTGAATCAAAACAAGTTAACAAAATAGCAGAGGCCTCCTATGTTTTGTCTACTGGAGCAGCAAGTCTTTGCAGAGACAATCTTAAGGCTAGCAAGCACGCAGAACATTCAGCCGCTGGATCCATATGCAGATACAGAAAGACCAGCTTTGCTGGGCACCATGGCAATGTCATTACGTTTTTGAGTGTGTGTACCCTCTAACTAGCTAATACCTTGCTGTGAATTTAATCTAAGGGATGTCCATCACAATGTTATTTAAAACAATGGAAATCTGACACATTGTAGATGAATAGCTGTAATAGTTTTGTTGTGAATATTTGCACATAGAATATTCTATTTGCCACATAAAATATCTTTCAGCCGTTAAAATGCCATTTACAAATGCATTTAAGAAAGGGACTTCAATAACATAAAAATCAATGTATGTATTTATGACCACATTTATAATTATAATATCTATACACTGTATTAAGGATTTCTACAGGTTTTTCATCAGGTCTTGACAACTCTATTAGGTAAGTAAGAACACAGTGGTGAGGATAGCTAGGGTTTCCTGAGACCATCCTCTATTCCAGGCATTTCGCCAAACATCTTACGTGGATTGTATTATTAAATCTTGACAGAATCACATGAAGTAGGCATGATTGTTAACTCTTTTCTTTTTTTTTCATACAAAGAGAGAAGCCATAAAAACTCAACCAGAGTTAAGAAGAAAGCAAATGGACAGAGATTTGAACGTACAAAAACAGTTCACCGATGAGCTGGTGTTTTAATCCCTGCAGTCTTCAGGTACTTCAGTTTTTCCTGGAGTCAATAGATGAGGAGAGAGAATGGATGGAGAGGGAAGGGAGGAAGGGAGCAGAAAAGGAGGGAAGGTATTAGAGGGAGGGAAAGAGAGAGAGGAAAGGAGATAAGAAGAAAGGGAGAGAGGGAGAGAGGGAGGGAGGAGGGAGGGAGAGCAGGAACAGAAAGGAAGAAGGGATAGAAACGAACATGGTTGAGTATATCAGATGGAAGGAACATTAAACTTTTAAAATTTTTTTTTTTTTTTTTTTTTTTGGTTTTTCGAGACAGGGTTTCTCTATGTAGCTTTGCGCCTCTCCTGGAACTCACTTGGTAGCCCAGGCTGGCCTTGAACTCACAGAGATCCGCCTGGCTCTGCCTCCAAGTGCTGGGATTAAAGGCGTGCGCCACCACCGCCCGGCCCTTTTTAAATTTTTAACTGATTCTTTTCTTTGTGCTTTTCTAGGAATAACAAATTTTCTACAATTTCTAGCATTTGCTTTTGTAATCAGACTACAACATTGTGTTTTTATACTAAAATTAATCAAAGTGGAAAGCAAAAATAGTGGTCAAATACGACAGCCTTTGTATCCATCTCTTGCTAAAGTAACTTAGCTGCAGGTGGAGCAATAACCACACCTCCCCTTCTGCAGCAGTGCATAGCCCCAAGACCTAGACAACATCCGTCTTCCCCTGCAGCAAGTAGCCCCAATGGAGAAATCCCAGTGCTCAGCCAAGACCAGAGGCAGCCTCCTGAGTGGCACCCAGGAATCTGCAAAGCACTCCAGCAACAAGCGAGGATGTGTGAACGGGATTTTCTCTCACAAGGAAAGAGCTTTAGACTAAAACCATAGCTGTCTAGGCAATGTGACTTGGAATTTTTCCCCTTTTTCACAGCTTTGTCCTTACCTTGTAAGTTGATGACTGGAGGAAAAATAACATGGCCGCAGCAGTTTTCAAAGAACTTTCATCCAAAAAAATGAACAAAGCTAAAGTATTTGAAAAAAAAAAGGAAAAGAAAAGGAAGAAAGAAAAAGAAAGGAAGAAAGGACCCACCCCTGGGTGGCTAGGGATAGGTGTCTTAGGGTCAAAGCTGTTTCCAGTGTCATTACTTAAAGAAAAGGAAGAAAGAAAAAGAAAGAAAGAAAGAAAGGGCCTACCCCTGGGTGGCTAGGGAGAGGTGTCTTAGGGTCAAAGCTGTTTCCAGTGTCATTGCTTAATGTTCAGGGGCACAGTCTAAATGTAAATTTTAACACTTTGGTTTCAGTGATGACATTTCCCCACAAAGGTTCTATCAGTGTTAACTCTCTGGTGCATCAAACAGCAGGGAACATGGGCGACAGATTCTCCCAACTTTTCCCACTTCCCTGCCCTGCCCCTTATCCCCAGAGGCTTGGGAACTACAGTCACAGGGCTGCTTCTGTTAACTCTCTTGCATTAGGTGCTCTCTCAGATGAAGAAGGAGCCTTGTTTTCTTACCTGTCAGCTCTCCCAGACAGAAGAACTGAGTCCCAGACTACAAGCCCACCCCAGGGAGCCTCCGTTTCACACAGCAACCTCCGCTGCCTGCAAAAGCCATTTTACACCCACTGAGCCTGGTCTCTGAAAAGTGACCTTATCCTTAAGTCTGTAGGCTACAGGGATACATCTGCATTACCTTAGAAAGAGAGAGAAGGGAGGAGATTTGAGGGGGGCACAAACTTCTACTTACTCCACAGTGTCTGTGTTCCCTCTCGTCAGCAAACATTCACGTGTGAGGTGCTCGTCTCGAGTTTTATTCCAGTTTATTGAATATTGTACACTGTGGCGGTTTGAATGAGGAAGGACCTCCCCAAGTCTCTGGTATTTGAACACTGGCTCCCCAGTTGATGGTACTGTTTGCGGAGCTCTAGGTGGTGCAACCGTGACAAGGAAGTAGGTCAGCAGGGCTCTATTTTGAGACTAAAAGTTTTGCTCCACCTCTAGGTCACTCTCTGTTTTTAATGCTTATGGATTTCTGCTCCTGTTGCCTTGCCTGCTGCTTGGGGCCATTCCTCCCAACCAGGATGGGATCTTATCCTTCTGGAGCCAGAGCCGTAAGCCAAAATAAACTCTCTCTTCCTTAAGTTGCCTGTGATCACAGTGTTTTATCACAGCCACAGAAAACTAACTAATATACACTTCAAACCCTTGCAAGTGTATGTCATAGGGACGGTCATTTGCCAATGAGGAGACAAAAGTTGCCTTGCCCAGGATGACACGGCAAATTGGAGAGTCAGGACTCTGATCCACATAGTCAGGCTCTGAGGGGAACTTCGGGGCATGTTGTGTTCCTTAAATCCCGATGCTATCCCAGGCACAGAGTGAAGACTGGGGATATGTGATGACCAAAAGGATCGATGTGGGGCATGCCTTCTTGCTGCTTTCTGGGGATACCACAATCAGTGTAAGAGCCTGCTCTGTGCTTGATATGCTCCCTACCCAGCTCCCTATCTGTCGTCTACCTATCTACCTACCTACCTACCTGTCATCTGTCTGTCTGTCTGTCATCTGTCTATCTATCTATCTACCTACCTACCTACCTGTCATCTGTCTGTCTGTCTGTCATCTGTCTATCTATCTATCTATCTATCTATCTATCTATCTATCTGTCATCTATCATCTATCTGTCATCTATCTATCTATCATCTATCTATCTGTCATCTATCTATCTGTCATCTATCTATCTGTCATCTATCTATCTGTCATCATCTATCTATCTATCTATCTATCTATCTATCTATCTGTCATCTATCATCATCTATCTGTCACCTATCTATCTGTCACCTATCTATTTGTCATCTATCTGTCATCTATCTATCTGTCATCTATCTATCTATCTATCTATCTATCTATCTACCTATCATCTATCATCGTTATGTGTGTGGTTATGCATGTTCTTATGAGTATGGACATACACTGGCCACAAGGCACCTGTGTTAGCTCTCATCTTCTACTTCGTTTGAGGCAGGATCTTTTTGTTGTTTGCGACTACAGTACACAAGGCTAGCTAGACCACAAGCTTCCTGGACTTCTTTTGTCAATGCTTCCATTGCTCCATAGGAGCTCAGATTCCAGATGTTCACTACCATGCCTGACTTTTAGGTGGATTCTGAGGATTGAACCCAGGTCCTCAGGCTTACACAACAAACACTTTATCCACCGAGACATCTCCCAAGCCCTGCTCTCTCCTTTAGTCATCACAGTGATTCTATGAGCGAAGTATGCATTGACCAACCCCTCTCCCAGAGGAACAAAGGACACTACAGCACAGTCAAGAGGTGACAAGAAGGTGAGGAGATATAGCTGATTAGGTTCCTGGGTTTATTGTCTCAGTGTCCTTTTTGAAACCCTGGCATCAACATTAGCTAGGCTGTCTCATGAACAATGTGGACCCCCCTGCCTACACACAACACACACACACACACACACACACACACACATACACACACACACTCAGACAATGTTTAATCAGAACCCGGACAAAAGGCCAGGCACTCTGCACTTCACAAGACTCATGTTTGACAACGTTGCATGCTGAATGCTTTGCCCCAAACCCCTGCACTGATAGGATGATGAGGGATGATGTTGACGATGACAACGACAATGATGATGATGATAATGACGACGTTGATGGCAACAACAAGATGAAGAATGTTTATGATGACATGACGATGATGATAAGGATAATGATGGTGGTGATGATGGCACCGATGATGAGAACAATGGCGGGGATGAAGATGGTGGCGGTGATGATGACTAACACAGAAAGTCCTTTACGTGCACCGGCCCGTCAACACCATGTTCCAGAGGTCAGATTGTCCACAACATAAGTGTTGCGTACTTCAGGTCTTCTCATTCTCTACCCCTCCTCTTCTGCTTTCTAAATTGAATCGGTGTGAAAGCCCATTCCCAGCCTCAGGTGATAGCATCCCATAAAACTCTGCCTCTCCGACCCATAGAGAGTGATCATAAAGCCCAGATAATTGGAATTAGTGAACTCTTGCCGGCCAGATCTCTGTGCTCCTTCATACATGAGTTACAGGCAAATTCCAGGACTAACTGAATTGCCACATTAAAGGAGAAGGCTTACACACACGCTTCCTATATTCAAACAGCTCTTTCTAAAATAAAACGACAATATTCCGTTCCCTGTTAATATCCTGAGAAGACTCAGTGTTATTTGTTTTAGAGAGAGCAAACAGAAAACAACAGGACTTGGTAAAAACCTTTCCCAGGAGGCTGGAAGATTAGCTCAGTGGTAGGATGCACACCCAGGATGTTAGAGACGTCAGGTTCAAGCCCTGCCGCAGGAGGGAAAAAACCCACGTAGAATAAAAATGGTTGGGGTTTTGTTTTCTTTTAAATAAGAAAAAAAACAGAGTTTGTGTTTTGGGTTATTTTTCACACAGAAGAGTGCTGAGGGAGGGTAGAAACCAGAGCAAACAAAAATACCCCTGAATCCCTGCACATATTTCCCCAGCCTGCTTGAGTAATAAGAGCCCAACTTCTGCCCACCCCAACCTTGCAGAGAGAATCTGAGTCTACCGTTGGCCCCAACGCTGCCCAAAACAACCCTGGTTCCACTGTCTGCATGGATCCACCTTGCTGGTGGCTGAACAGAGGCTGTGGGGACTGTATGCCACCCGCAATGGACCTGTGTGGTGGCGGTGACTATGTACATGGTCTCCACGCTGCCTGTTGGTTCCTGGCTGGAAGGATTTCTGATGTGGTACAGCATTGGGAACCTGGCCTGCCCTCCAGTCGGATCCATGGTGAAGATTGGCACTTATTATGATGATAACGTCTCTGTAAGGAATGTGTACTGTATTTCACACCACGCAGAGATTCAGAAGCAAGAAGTGTAAATTGAATCACAATTCACATGCTCAAAAAATTCCTGCTGTTTCTTACAGAAAGGCTCCAATGTGAATCTTACATATGAAAAAGAATCTTCTTTCTGTCTGCATGTGTATTGTGTGTTCAGACTAGGGAAAGTGGGCTTGCTGAACGCAATATACTGCTCCATAGCTTATTGTTTAACACAGGGTCCAAAATGTGTAACAACATTCCCTATAAAATTAAAATAACACAGCTTTTATTGAAAAAAAAAGATAAAAGTCAAAGAACAAAGCAAATATTGCCTTTGCTCAGTCACCTAGAAATAACTTCTACTAATATTTTGACATACTGCCTTCAGTCATCTGTGTCTTTTTGATGTGTACGATGTAATTCTTGTGAGGAAAAATGCCAAACACCCATCCTGAATGTCTTTCTAGAAAACTGCTCATGTGAGGTGACTCTCCATAGCCAGTGTTCACAGCCATCAGATGTTCTATGACAAAACACATGTCTCCTAAAAATCAAGTTGACTGCCGAAGCCCAAACAGCAAACTTCTTAGTCACATTAGTAAGTCATGGCTGTTGGTGTGTGTACACTCGTACACGTGCGTGCCTGACAGAGGACTGCCTGGCATGAGGAACTCTCAACTCCTTTTCTGAGACAGGATCTCTCAGTAGCCTGCTGGGATCACCCAGCAGGCTAGGATGGCCTTTCAGTGACCTCCAGTGACCCATCTGTCCCCACCTACCCAGCGCTGGGAATATAAGTGAGTACCACCACCACACTCCATTTTATTTTTACAAGGGTTCTGGAATTAAGCTCAGGTCTTTGTGGTTGCGTGGCAAGCACTTTACCAACTGGTCTATATCACCAGCCCCATTGTTCATTTTTCTTAAATGGTTTTAATGTGGAATACAATAAACTCATGCTTCTGATACAAAGAGAGCACACATTGGCGAAGATGCCCTGTGGAACGAAACTGGGAAGGAGAAAGGGGAATCTAAGGATGGAGAGGGCACCTTTTTCTATAGCTAACTATATTTCTGGTCCCCAGCTGCCTCTGCTACTCCAGAGTCTGGTAAAGATCTGTGTGGCAAAGAGGCTAAAAGACTCATTGGTAATTCATCCCAGCTTATGCCAGCAAGTAATAGTTGATAACAACGATCCCGGTGCTTATGACAATACCAGTAGACATGTGTAGAACACTTAGTGTTCACTCTCCTTGTGTTCTTTCCTTGAGCAAATTACTTCATTTAATATTCACAAGGCAAGTAGAAAGCAGGCTGCCCATCTTAGGGGAGAACCAGGATGCAGGTGAGAGAGCTAACTTGAACTAGACTGCTCATGTAGTATTCCTGGTGCAGCCTGTATGGAGCCATCTTGATCAGGAAGGACACACAGCCTCTCAGAGACAGCTCCGCCCAAGGGGAGGTATCAGCCTGGGGAAACTTCATCAACACGGGGACCAAGAGCAGATCTCTGGGATGGGGGCTGTTTATAGGAAGTACTGTATGGCTTTCTTTTACCATAAAATAATAAACATTTGGTTAGGAAAATAATTAGTGAACTTTCATATACTCATTAGGTTGTTTTAAAATAAAATAAGCGGGATGGCAAGATGGCTCAGCAGGTGAAGGTGCTTGCTGTCAAACCTGATGACCTGAGCTCTGTCTCCCAACCCACATGCCTAAAGAGAACCGACTCCCATGAGTTGTCCTCTGGAGTCTACATGCACACCATGGTATGCATCTGAGCACACACGCACATACGAACACAGCAAGTAAATTAAAACTAAGATACATAACTAAACAGCATTTAAGGAGCCCGATGTTAATGTTGAGATTTGTCAGGGGAGGATTTTCCAGCAGAAGTCTTAGAAATAAATAAGGCATTTATGCTTATCTGCTTATTAAAGCTAACATTTGATCATGGTATTTTGCATCTTTTCAGAAACAAATGTGCATGCTGTAAACACTTTTACATAGAGACTCACCCGAATTCATGTAACCTTTCATGATTTATTCCTGGATTTTTGATTGCCCACCAGCTGTAAGTAACAGGCTGGTACATAAAAACTGAATGGATTCATTGTCATTTTGGAAGATGAGCGTAGAGCCGGTATGTAAGCACACCATGAAAGACCGTCAAGTAACCCCAAGCTCACCTACACAGAGAAACAGTGCTTCCAGGCGCTGTGGGATTTTAAGTCAGATTTCTTTTCTGCAAAGAGTCTTTCCCTCGGCCAGCATTTACTCTTCTTAAAGAGTTCACACTGAATGGAGAATGCCAGGAGGCAGGGGGAAGGGGGTGTGTGCAGAGGAAATATTTTGTAAATATTTTCCAAAGCATGCAGCACCTTTGTTTTCAACTTTCAAAATAACCTGTCACACCTGAAATAGAATGCACTCCATCAGAGACAGGCTCATTCCCAGGTTCAGCTTCCAGAGATGGAAACTGCCTTCGCTGTCAATAGCACGGGTGGATGAACCCACAACAGTACATTACGAGTTCAACTTTGCATGGGTCTACTTTCTCTTAGAACACTCTGGTCTCCTTTAAAAGATAAACAATATTGGAATGGTGACCTTTTGCTTAGAAAATATTTCTGTTGGCTTACTAAACCATATCTGCCTTGAAAACACTTTCAAGACTTTTACTCAAGATGGTAAGTGGAGATGGGGACTCCCTGGCAGATTAACATGGAGAACACATGAGCAGATAAACTCACACACATGCTCAGGTAAGAAGGCTGATGAGAAGACTTGAGAAGTGGACTTCCTTGAAAGATAGGAATTTCATGGACTACAGATTAACGGCAAAGTAACCTGGTAAATACTGTACAGACGGCGGGGGTTGGCGGAGGAACTTAAGTCAGCATATCACAGGGATGCTTGCACAGCATGCTAACTGCAACACTGCTCACAGCAACGGAAATGTGGAACCAGCTCAGATACTCATCAACCAACTGATCAGCAGATAAAATACGATAAATACATGCATTCATATATATGTGTGTATGTGTGTGCATCTATATATATACAAAGGAGTTTAATTCATCTACAAGCAAAAATGACATATGTCATTTGCAGAAAAGTGGATAGAACTGGAGACTTTTATGTCCACTGAAATAAGCCAGACCCAGAAAGGCAGATACTACATGCTTTCATGCAGAATTTGTATTTATCATACAGCAAGACAACACATTGAGTCACATGCACAAAACATAGAAAGAAGAATGGAGACTATGTCATGTGAAAAGGGGCTTAAAGAAGGGGAAACAAGAGGGTGGGGGAAAATCTGAGCATGTTTGTGCTTATATATGGGATCTGGATATTAATGCATACATATGTAAAACTAAACAGTGAATGTGAAGGGAAGTTATTTGGGAGAGGAAGATGATAAGTCAAGGGGGAAGCAGGATAGGAAATGTCAGTGGTAGGGATGAATATGAGCAATGCCATAAGAACTTAATGAAATAGAAAGTACAGGGGCTGAAGAAAGTGTTCAGCTCAGTGGTTAGGAGCACTGGTTGCTCTTGCAGAGGGAGGTCACATCCCAGAACCACGTGGAGGCTCACAACTGTCTGTAACTCCAATTTCAGAAGTTCTCACACCCTCTTCCAGCTTCCATGTGCACTACATGCATGTGATACATACATACAGAGAGAGAGAGAGAGAGAGAGAGAGAGAGAGAGAGAGAGAGAGAGGCAAAACATGCACATACAAAAAACAAAAATGAGCAAATCTTTCTTTTAAAATGTTTTTTTAAAGTTGAAAAAAAAGTAGCCATGGTATAGTTGATCCCAGGGTCAGAAGGGGTGAAGCTTCTGATAGCAGAATTTAGAAGAGAAGGGTTCCAGGGACACAAACCAGATAATACTCTACTACCACAAGCAGGGTAGTAAGGTGAATGTCCCCTGTACCCCACTGCCATATCATGTAGCAGCACCAAGGACATGGGTTTCTCTAAGGCAATGGCCACTATGGAAGCTAATTCAGTAGGTACCTTGCTTCCTTACCTGCTGTGGGGGATTCTATTAGCCACCTACCTTATTCCTCTCCAGCACTTAAGGACCATGCTAATGCCTCCCCATCCTATATAGACTTGACCAAGAGATTCCTTCTTTGCACACATCCCTTTTCCACAGAGAACAGCCATGAAAGATTAACATACTATTATGATGCCCTGGCTCCCTTGTCTCAACTCAGAACTACCCTAGAGGGTTGGCATGCCTTCAGAGCTCCCCAAAAGTTGGCTGAGCCTTGGGTAAGACTCTGCGATTCTGAGCTCTCCTCTCCAGCCTTACTTCCTAACTCTCTGTGCTGGCTAGTTTTATGTCGACTTGGCACAACCTAGAGTCATTGGGGAAGAGAATTTTCTCAATTTCTCAATTGAGAAAATGCCTCCATAAGGTTTGCCTTTAGAAAAATCTGTAGTACCTTTTTTTTTTTTTTTTTTTTTTTTTTTTTTTTTTTTTTTTTTTTTGGTTAAAGGCTGATGTAGGTGAGTCCAGCTTACTTGGGTTAGTGCCATTCCTGGGCAAGATTTTCTGGATGGCTAAGAAAGCAGGCTGAGCAAGCCATAAGGAACAAGCCAGCAAGAAGCATTCCATGGCCTATATATAAGTTCCTGCCTCCATGTTTCTGCTGTGTTTGAGTTCCTACCCTGGATTCTGTCAGTAATGGACTGTGATGAAGAATCGTAAGCTGAAACAAAGCCTTTCCTCCCTAAGTTGCTTTTCCTAATGGTATTTTATAGCAATGATAGAAGCTCTAACTAAGACTCCCTCTCTACACAGCTGATGTCACCAGAACCATTTCTAATAAACTTATAGCATATCATTCTCCACATCTAGGCTGGATTTCTAGAGATCTGGACTTTTGACACCCCTAAGGAAATTGTGAAACCTCCACACACCCAAAGCTTATATGAAATTTAAGATCCGGGTTGACAGCATGTCTTTTCCAAACACACTCAATGGAGTGAAGAAAAACAACAGAATCCTGGGAACTATAGATCTTAGAAAATGTAAGGCCAACTCCACATTCTATTTGAAAGGTCAACACAAATACAGTTCGATCCTTAGGAGACACTGGACACCAGGGGGCAAGGCTAAAGGCTTGACAGCACTCCCACTGACTTAATCTCATTACATTTCCCCAGTCCTGGCTGTGGAGACAATTCAGTCTGCTTGACTAAGGTCCTAAGCATTAGCTATCACTAAGGCAAGAGTGGCATCCAAGACTTCCAAAGGATGCTCTTTGTTTGATCTCATACAAGTAGAATGGACCTTCCTACTAATACTGGGCTGATCCACTTATAAAACATGCCATCATATCAACATATGATAGATAGGAAGTTATTGATTTATTAGTATAGGATGCCTTTCATTGCAGTGAGTATGGCATGCTGACCAAGCAGGGTCCTGATGGTTATTGATTTAGGCTATTAGAGCAGCATCTGGCCTTCCTATATTAACCTAGCTATATCCACAACCAAAATGGACCTGGAAAAGCTCCACAAACTAAGCAATTTGATACTTTCCATTTCCCTAAATCCATCACCAAAATAACAGAGCAAGCTCTCTCATCCAAATGCCTTTTCTATATGCTCAGCCTGAACCAGAAGGAAGCCCTTGGCAGACAACATGTTAAGCATCCACTTTAGTGCCATTGATACACTGAACAGATAACCCAGCCTGGCACTATGTAAATGTAATCACAAACACTTACCAGTAAGCTAAAAAATGTTCAGCTCCCTTAGCCAGGTTCTTTGCTGAGCTGGAGGGGTGGGGGTCAGTGGTTCCTCGGGTGGGAGGAGTCAGGCCACTCCTGTGCGTGAGAAGCAAGCACCTCCATTGCAAAGGGAAAGACATCTAGGATGCTGTGAGGAGGCTGTAAGAACTCACATAGTAGTATCAGAAGTATAATTTTCTCACAGGGCCAGGGAGAAGTTGAGGTTCCAGCATCATGTCACGTTAGCTGATGGCATAACCATCCTTTACTTAGTAGAGGCTACATGTCAGGCCCAGGTTTGCCAGTAGTGTCTTGCTCTTGCAGAGGACCTGGGTCCACTTCCCAGCATCCATATCATGTGGCTTACAACCTGTCACTCCAGTTGCAGAAGATCTGATGTCCTCCTCATCTAACCTCTGCAGGCACCTGCATGCACATGGTACACACAAACATAGGCAGGCACACACACACACACACACACACACACACACACACACACACACACTGCATACACATGAGCATGCACACACATAAATAAAAATACAAACAAAGGCATCCCTTAGAGATAATGAAAAATAATTAAAATTCAGTCAGATTTGCAAAGTGCTCACTTGTAATCCCAGAACTGAGAAGGCATAACTGGGTGGATCATCACACGGCCTGAACACCAAGATCTAGGACATCCTGGGCTACAAAGTGAAACCTTCTCTTAAAACTTAATATTAATTTGAGAGAAATATGAATAATAAATTAAATTAAAAACTAAAAATTGAGACTTGGAGGTTATAGAGCTGATGAAGGCTCAAATTGACATATGCAAGAAACGCATATGCCATGGTGGAAATGAAAGGGAATGAGCTACAATGAAATATGTGTATGGAGAAATCACAATATTTTGTATGCCAACTTAAACAAAAAAGATTAAAACTGCTGTGGATATCGCTCTGTATAAATAAAATGCTGATTGGCCAGTAGCCAGGAAGGAAGATAGGTGGGGCAAGCAGAGAAGAGAATTCTGGGAACAGGAAGGCTGAGTGAGGAGACGCCAGACTGCCGTCCAGGGAGCAGCATGTAAAGGCAACAGGTAAAGCCACGGAACACGTGGCAACATATAGATTAACAGAAATGGGCTGAGTTTAAGTGTAAGAGCTAGTCAGTGGTAGGCCTGAGCTAATAGCCGAGCAGTTTAATTAATATAAGCTTTTGAGTGATTATTTTATAAGCAGTTGCGGGGTCCGTGGTACTGGGCAGGAATGGAGAAAACTTCAGCTACAAAAACACCATCTCAAATCCAGGCAGCAGGCCCCAGAGTCTATATTGTTTTTGTCTGAATTCACCAGGCTAGAGCTGGATGCTAATAAGCAGGAGTCTAGCCTGCCAAGCTCTAGCCAATCCCTACTCCTTCTGCTGGAATATTCTGGAGTCCATGGAGCTGACTTATGAGCAGGAGAGCCTCACTGAAGTGTACATGCTAGACCCTGGGCAGAGCTAGTGTGATGGTTTGGAGGAAAAGGTTGAGCCAGTCAAGGCGGATTTGAGGAAACAGAGAGCCCCAAGGGCCAGGGAAGCTCAGCAGCTCATGTGATGCCAATGAGCTCAATTTCTGCCTTCTGAAATGCTCAGTAAACCAGCCTTGATTTCTCCATGTCAAATAGTCACGTGACAACAAGCGTGCCCTGAGAGTGCTGCTTCCAGGGTCTTGGTCTTTGAGAGTCATGAAAGATACACATATCTAGAATTCTGCTTTCCAATCATCAATAACCTCAACAGAGTTTCCGATCCCCCTGTTCCTTGTACCCCTGCTTCTACATTTGTGCCATGGGTTGTACTTAAAGCCACACAGACCCCGAGAAACTTCTGCAACAGGCAGAGGTCAGGTTCTCCAAGCTGCTGTGGGCTCGGGGATATACACCTGCTTTTCTCAACCCCTGTGAGTTTACAAGGGGTTCCCTCCTATCCAAGAAGCTTGGTTAGTCCCCAAGGACAGGGGAAATGGCACCCAAATGCCTGTGTGCCTCCTTTACTTTCTGCTTGTCTAGCTGACTGATCTCTCCCTTCTTGTGCCAGAAACATCTGCTGCCCGGGGAGAATTGGAGGTTGAATTGTGAATGTCAAGAAAGTGAAAGGTTTAAAATTCAGAGTCAAGACTTCCGTGTTACTAAAATTTAAAAAGCCGGGGTTTACTGAGAGAGGAGAGGGCTTGCTAAGCACAGACACCTCCCAGTTGGTCTTAGGAAAAGCTAAGGCAGGAATTCAGAGAGAAGAGGACCCCTCACTTGGGAAGCTTTGGAGCCTGGGTGACAGACTGGAGGAATGCTGCTGTTGAGAGAGTGACAGGGTGGCAGTTCCCTGGGCTTTGGTAGGTAGCAGGGTCTTCAGAGTGGAGAGCTGATAAGGGGAAATGATAGGACCGGTCTTGGGGTTTGATAGTTTGGCTCTACTTCCTGTCTGCTCGGCTTCCTGAGTATAGGTACCATGTGAGCAGCTGCCTCACACTTCTGCAGCCAGGCCTCACTGACCCTGATGGACTGTATCCCCTCAGGAGGTAAGCCACAACAAACTCTTCCTCCCTTAAGTTGCTGCTAGTCAGGTTATTTAGTCACGGCAACGAGAAAAGTTATCAATGCAACTGCACTCTGTCTTATGGTCTATTAGCTCAAGAGAATCCTAGAAAAAGAGCAGGGAAGAAAATGGTCATATACACACATTGCTCTCTCAAGAACAGAGGCAGGGGCTTGATTTCTGGCAACTTAGGCTGACCTCAGGCCTTGCGTGAAAGGACAAAGATGGTTTGATTATGAACAACCAGGCTATGGAAACGTGTGTGTGTGTGTGTGTGTGTGTGTGTGTGTGTGTGTAAAGATAGATAGATAGATAAATGGATGGATGGATGGATGGATGGATGGATGGGTGGGTGGGTGAATGGATAGATGGATGGACAGATGGATGGACTGACGGATGGATGGATGGATAGATGAACAGATGGTGTATTTATATGGTTGTAAGGCAAGCTCTGAAATTTACAGTGAAGAAAATAGTCATTCTGGATTTATAACATTGTCTACATGCTTTGTAATACATTTACTATGCATTTTCACATTGTAGTCTGAAAAGAGCCTACAGTTAGAAAGTCAATAAATCAATCGACCAAACAGACAAACAAATAGCCAACCCCCAAAAGCTCTGAAACTTGTTTGATGTCAGAACTCCTCTTGCACTGTACCCCATTACCATTCCGTAGGACGGTATTATGAAGAGAGGTATTTAGGAAATGAAAACCTAGAACAACCTAGAAACATCCATGATCTTGAGATTCCAGACATGAGCACAGCCCAATGATTAACACCAAGAACTAAGAACACCTGTAGCAACCTGACTCAACCACTTTGTCTTAGAGAACTCTACCCAAGCATGCTAGACTCCCAGTCAGCAACATCTCTGTCATCAGTTTCAGGAAATTCAAGGAAATCAATTTATCTGAGTCAACAGTCTTCTCCTCGAGACAAATGGCTCATTTATCAGGCAGCAACCCACTCATGAGATGTACCTGGGTATCCATATCCTGCTGTAGCTAACAGTTGTAAGTCAGTTGGTCACATTTTATTCAAAGCCGGTCAGTTTCTGACCTTCTACCAATGGTGCTGAACCTTCCAGCAATACCAGTCAATATCTACTCAGTCTTCTTTTCCCTTCTGAGACCTGGACAAGGTGCTGACTTACCATCTGGAAGGGCATTCTATGAATCACCTAGTGATACTTCAAGACCTTTTGCACTACTGCACTGACCAGTGTGGAAACATGGGTGCATCAGCATCAGCAGCCACTTGTCCTCCCTGGATAGAGCTCAGCACCGCCCAGGTCTCTTGATACTGCGGGGAGGGGGGGGGGGAGTCAGTTCTCAGAATTCAGGGACTGTATCCATGCCTCTGATTTTTGCTTGTTCTGAGTCCCTTCTGTAAAGACCACATCTCTGCTTGTGACACCTAGCTCCAGACCAGAGGGCTCAGACCTCCAGCTTCCCTCCCAGGAGTCTGAGTGGAAACTTAGGATGCTGACAGGGATTTGCAGCTCAGCCATTCCTGCCAAGTTTCCCAAGATTAACATGCACTTCACAGACCACACCCAAATGCTTAGGAACCCAAGACAGAAACAGAAATCAAAACAACAAGATACTGTCATATACATACCAAGTCTCATTGCTGTTTATGAGACTTCGGTTCCTGTTCAATTTTATTGTAATCATTTTATCACATTATTATGCAAGGGTATTTGAACTGTGAGACTATGACAGAAAGGTGGGCACTGTGTCCTGTCAATGTCACATATGGAGTGTTAAAATATCTATCCAAAGATTACTTAACTCTCTGGGAAAATATGAGCTGTCCCCTCACTGCTGACAATTCCTTTGGAGACTGCAGGCTTGGCAAAATTACATGGTAATTTGGAGTAGAGAAGACAGTCATGTGCATTCAAAAGATAATTCTGAAGGAAATAGGCTATTAACCAGCTCCGAATGCGGCTTAGCGTGGTGGCTTTAACCTGTCTTTCTTTATTGTTAAATCACTTGTAAGCATCCTCCAATGTATGTTGGACCTCCCCACTCTTACCTCTTGTTTTGTCTTTATGACAGGATCTAGCTATGCTGCACAGATTTGTCTCAAATGTGAGATCCTCCTGCCTCAGCCTCCTGAGTGCTGGGATGACAAATGTACATGGCCATACCTGTCATTATTATTTACTTTGTAACTATATGAAAATCATCAGCATGTGACAATATATGTATATATCATATATGTACATAATTTGTACATAATTTATCTTTATATTTTGTCACTTTTTTACTTTTTGAAATAGTTACCTATTTGTTTATGCATTTATTTGTAAAAACATCTGTCTGCACTAGCCTAGTTCTGAGTTCTCAGTGCTTAAAGACCCTGGGAACTCTAATTCCATCTCATCTGAGACCTCCTTGTTCATGTGTTTGGGTGAATTTGTGATCGATATAATTTCCTCTCCCTTCACTTAATTAAACATCTTTCTTCAAAATCTAGAGTTAGTTAGGATTACTAAGTATGCCTGGATCTTGTCCTCAAGAAGAAAGCTCTGGAAGGATGACCAGAGCCACCAGCATGAGATCCCACACCTTTGTGCAGAAGCCATGGCTTCTCTCCCTTCCCTGACTGTGGTTCTGCTCTACACTTCTCTGACGCTCTGGACACTGGCCATGCATCCCATGAGCATTCACCTGACACTGATGGCCCTTGCTGCCCCCTAATTCAGGTCTGTCCTCAGTCTCAACCCCTCCTTAAGCACCTAGAATTGGCTGCACACTCTGTCCGTAGCAGGATTTATCTCCACTTGTCCTCACTCTCCATTCTCAATTCATAATACTTCCTTCCACGAAAACAAAACTCATATTCTCCTCTGTTTTCTAAGCATTAATTACTTCTTTCATGTTATTCAGAATCAATGTTTCCTCATTTGGAATCCCCCTTCTCTCTGTAGCATTTAATATATACATATGGAAATTATAACCAGTTTAAGTTAAAAATAGACCCTCTGGGAGGTCTCCTGAATCAGCTGACATGTGCGGTTCACAGGAACCTGGATGCCTGACAACCGTTCTGGCTTCAGATAGGGAAGAAATCAGCTGGTGTGGCAGTTGGCCACTTTTCAAGAGTGGCCAACTGCCAAGATGCCGTTTACTAACTTGCAGACCAGTAGGGGAATGGCATGGGAGAGGAGTGAGCCACCGCCCTCTGCTGCCCCCAGAAGCAGCTGGCAGAGGGGAGACAAGATGAGTGTCTTCTTTCGAGGACACTCTTAAATAGTAACAGTTTGTGATTCCCCCAAATCCAGGAGGCTCAGCGTGTTGTAACTCACACAGCAGCAAAGCCCAAACAGAGCTGGTACGATCCTATCTGTGGTCTTCACTTACCCTAGACCAGGATAAATGTTTGCATGTCTTTCTACTGGAACAACATTCTGCCTCATGACGGGCTGCTGCTCGAGACCTACTGGGATGGTACAATATCCATCGGCAGTACCCTATGACCTTTAAAAATTCCAAAACACATCTGGACTGATGTTCAGGAGCAAACACTTCTTATGCATCCTTAACCTTTAGTCTAGAGACCAAGAATGAGGGAGGAGCGAAGTCAGGGAGAGAAGAGTATGTAGCCCAGAGTGAGAAAGTGCTATTTCACAGAACCCACGTGAAAAGCTGGGAGTGGTGGTTCATATTTATAATCCTGTGCTGGGGAGGTTGAGAGTGATGGATCTCAGGAGTTTCCAGGAAGCCAGCCTTCTGAACTGGGGCAGGTCCTGCCTCAAGAAGCAAGAAGCAAGGTGGGCAGCATCCTGAGGAAAGACACCTGAGACTAACCCCTGGCCTCCCCATGTGTGTGCACTCGCATGCAAACACCCTCTTCCGCCACCCCCACCCCCACCAAGACTCCCCTTTTAGGACTCACACCCTATGACTGTAGGCTGTCCTCCACATGTGAGAAGTTTTAGAACCTAGCACACATGGAAATGCAAATGTCTTAGGTGGCTGGGGAAGAGAGATCACAAACTTCGTCAAGTAAATGGATGCTTGAGAACACTTTGGCTAGCAAGTGTTTGGAATGCCTTCCCTTCTTGCTTTTTAGCCAGCAAGAACTTTCCATAAAATGAAGGTGAAGGGACAGGCCAAGGGCACTAAGCGGTTATTAGGATGTGTGTGAATTCATTCCATTATAGGATAATAAGATCTTTGGCCTTCTCAGACTGTTTAAAGCCATGCCTAATCTTTCCCAATTTACATCTCTCTGCCTCACTCATTAAGTACCCTGATCCACGTGTCTCTAATGCCTTCCATTAGGAGATACTCCTGTAAATCCATATGTTCCTGTATTCCTAAGCCCTTGAAGAAAAGCGGAAACAAAAGAGATTTACGACAGTTGCAGGACCGTGTAAATGAAGACACTCAACAGGTTGAAGAGCCAGGCCAGATGGCAGCACTTAGACTCTGATGTTCTTAATTAAGCAATCTGCTCACCGGCATCACCAGCAAGAAGCCTGGCATGACAGGATGGCTGTCCTCATTCCCAGCCACCTAAGACATTTCCATTTCCATGTGTGCTAGGTTCTAAAAGAATCTTGTGCCTGGAGCACAGCCTACAGTCATTAGGATGTGAGTCCTGAAAGGGAATCTTAATGATAGGGGATGGTACCTCATATGTGGGGGACTCTCTTGCTGGTACCAGCCCAGGATAATTTCTTCTTTGGGGGTTCAGAATCACCACTTCCCAAGGCCAACAAGAACACCAAATCTTCTTAGACCCCATGTCAAGTTCAGTCATGTGACATGCTGCAGAATTGGCCCATGCAGTTGGTCATGAAATGCTTGTTGGAATGCCTGGGAAAGAAAGGTTCTGGATGGCTAACATAGAAGAAGAAACAGAAGAGGTCACATGGACATCTTGGACATATCTGACAGTAGAGATTGTAACAGACACTTTAGAAAGCAGAGTTGAGACAGGATGTCTTGCTTGATAACTGTTGTTATATATAATTTTACCGGGTTAAAGTTAAAACTTTCGCCGGGTGGTGGTGGCGCACGCCTTTAATCCCAGCACTCGGGAGGCAGAGCCAGGCGGATCTCTGTGAGTTCGAGGCCAGCCTGGGCTACCAAGTGAGTTCCAGGAAAGGCTCAAAGCTACACAGAGAAACCCTGTCTCGAAAAACCAAAAAAAAAAAAAAAAAAAGTTAAAACTTTCCTCTTTAATTAAACAGAAAAGGGGAAATGCTGTGGAATAATGCTTTTGTACACTGATTTAATAAAATGCTGATTGGCCAGTAGCCAGGCAGGAAGTATAGGTGGGATAAGCAGACAAGGAGAATTCTGGGAAGAGGAAGGCTGAGTGAGGAGATACCAGCCCGCTGTCCAGGGAGCAGCATGTAATGACACACAGGTAAAGCCATGGAACATGTGGCGACATCTAGATGAACAAAAAGGGCTGAGTTTAAGTGTAAGAGCTAGTCAGTAGTAAGCCTGAGCTAATGGCCATACAGTTTTTAATTAATATAAGTCTCTGTGTGTTTACCTGGGTCTGAGCAGCTGTGGACCAGGCGGGACATAGGAAAACATTCAGCTACAATGATGGGTCATATTGTGATATTATTAAACCACCTAAACCCAGGTTTTCTCAAAGCCAACTCAAACCTAGAATTTTTTATTATGGGAGATGGTAACTATACTGGTTAGTTTGAATTGTTAACTTGACATAACCTAGAGTCACCTAGAGAGACAGACTTTTTGAGGCATTATGTAGATCAGATTGGCCTGTGAGGGCATGTCTGTGGGGAGCTGTCTCAATTGTTAATTAATACAGGAAGACCAGACCATTGTGGGCAGTACTATTCCCTATGCAAGGGGTCCTGAACAATATGGAAAAGGGAAAATATTAACTGAGAGCAAAGAGAGGTGCAATTATTCTCCCTTTGCTTTATATTATGGGTGTATGTGATGTGACTAGCCTCTTGAGTCCCTGGTGTGACTTCCTCCAAAATGATGATCTTGGGATTCAAAGACAAATAAACCCTTTCCTAAGTTGCTTTTTGTCAAGGTATTTGCCATAGCAGCAAAAATGAAACTAAGGCAGAAACTACACGTTCTTGATGGACCTGCGTAGAGTTGAGGCATAGATTACAACCAAACAGCTCTGACTAGCATGCCCTTGTTACAGGAATGAGGGGCAGAGGTCCAAAGAGCTGTCAGGTCTGTATTTCAACTAGGAAGTTGACTGCAGTAGGATTCTTTCATGGGATCTCTCCCCCATCTCCCCCAACTCCCCAGTTTCTCTTCCCTCTCCTCCCTCTCCCCCATTTCCTCTTCTCTTCCCCCTCTCTCTCTTCCCTCTCTCCCCTCTCCTCTCTGGCTCTGTTCTTGCCCTTATCCCACATTGCCCTCTCTCCCAACCAATTCTGCTCTGATATGTCTTGTTTTAACCATCCCCATCTTTCAACTTCTGAAATGGCTCCCAGGCAACCTGGGCCCTGCCACTCTCCTCTTCCATCTGCCTCCTGTTCTAAACTCCCAGAACTCCAACCTCACCCAGCCTCACATGGCCCCTGCTGGTATGCCACCTGAACTGACAATTCAGTCTTAGCAATAGATTCCCAAGTCTTTGGTCAATTATGAGTACATCCACAGGAGTGCAAATGCTGAGTTACATGGTAACTGTTTCCTTGTCTAAGAACTGTCCAGCATACTTGCCAAAGAGGCTGCACCTTTCTCTTCCCACCAACAGCCTAAGGACTCCATATTCTTGTTAACACTCATCATCCCACTGTTTTATCTGGGATACAAGGTGGTCTCTTTTAGTTTTGCTGTGTACATCCTTGACATCTGATGTCAAAGGTTACTAACCCAGGCCTCTCATCTCCTAACACTGTCCTGTTTTCTTCACCAGGAATAATGGCTGTTGTCCATCATAGCAATGACACATGATTTATCCAGGGCACATTGCTTTGTTCCCATGAGAGCTTGGAGAGCAATGGTGACTTCATAAAGGTGAACTGAGAGGTCTGTAAAGAGCAAGCAGGATAAACAAGGAAGACCAGGGAGATGGCAGGGCCCCAGGGAAGCTACCATTGTTCCAGGATAATTTCTGGAAGCCAGCATTTCAGGGCTTACTATAGATGAGCTGTTAGTCAAAGTCCTTCACAAAGATTAACAGTTAATCTTCCCGGCAACCTGTTGTGGTGCCTTCCATGACCATTTTCTTTTCTCAAAAGGGAAGCATAG
The DNA here is from genome assembly GCF_949786415.1 of Peromyscus eremicus. Lineage (NCBI taxonomy): Eukaryota > Metazoa > Chordata > Mammalia > Rodentia > Cricetidae > Peromyscus > Peromyscus eremicus. The sequence continues at coordinate 89,439,435 of NC_081420.1, forward strand.
GAAGGTTTTTTGTTTGTTTGTTTTTTGTTTTTTTTCGTTTTCTATTTTCCAGTGTCAAATAACTGGCTGACCTTAGATATTTTAAAAACTTTTATATTATCTTTCTTGCTCCCCCTCCATCTTCCCCCACCTCCTTCTCCCTCCTCCCACATCTCTCTGCATTGTGGCAGAAACACATGTACCATGGCCAGTGTGTGAGTGGAGATCTGGTGGGGTCTGGTCTCTCTTTCTATCATATGGGTTCTGGGGTTCCAATTCAAGTCTGCAGGTTTGGCAGCAAGCATCTTCACTTACTGAACCATCTTGTTGACCCTGACCTTGCATGTGTGAACACATACAGCTTGCCTCAGGGTGTGTCTATGATTAGAACCTGGGTCTGCTTAACAATCAGAGATTTAAGAAAATAAAACAAAATTCGCAATGGTGGTGACAAAATTCTTCAGTTCAGTACTTCAGATCACAGTGAACTGCCAAAGAGGACACACCCAGAGGGCAGTTTGTTGAAAGGCTATCAGTGGGATACCTCGGCCTGTGTGTTTTATTCTTTCTGCTACCCAGGAAGCATAGGCTGAGAGAGCTCCATCTGCCTCATTGTCCCTCAGGTGACAAAACCTCTTCTTCTGTCCCTTTGTGTATTTCCTCTTCTTCATAGTAAAACTGAGGAACTGTGTCCACTAGAAAGATCCAGAAGCCTTTCTCCTCATCTCTTCCTTGTGGGCGAATGTGAGTTCATTCCTTAGCATACAGTCTTTCAGTTATGATTTCCTATTTATAATGTAGTTGATAATGATGCACCCATGAGGATCTTGATAAACATTAATTGGCTGATTACAAGGTCTCTAAAAATACATTGATAGGAGGGAAGTGAAGAAAGAAGAAGATGCCATTCTTACAGCGCTCTGTTGCAACAGAATACTGTTCACATCGAGGGCTCCATGTCCCACCCCAAAATATACTCGATGACATAATGATAGACAGATTTAAGTACCACAGAGTAACTTCCCTTGGCATATTGTGACAGCTTAAAACAGAGACAACACTTGAAACTTTGACCTTTCTCAGCTCTACCCACACTGCAGACCAGGTGCTATTAAATACTCTCGCTCCTCAGTCAATCTCTCCCGTAATTAAGTATAATTTAGAAATATGGAGGATGGCCATAAAATGGAAGCCTCAGGAGTTCCCTACAGGTTTCTACTCTCCAGAATAAAAGAATATAGACAGAGAAAAGCCAGCTAGATCTCAGCAAGGATGCATTTCCCACCAGCCAGGTGAGAAAGTCCATCATTTGTCACCATCCCATTGAAAATTTTACAGCAGGGTCAAAGGGGCCTTTGTCTGGACATTTAGTTCACTGACTGTGTGCTTCCCAAGTTAGGATGCAAAACGCCTCTCACATCACTTTTTCATTAATTGCCTTCATTTTTCAAGCTCCCTATTTGATTTATAGTCAATTAAAAACACACTGAAAAGCCATGACTCACGTGTGCATTAAGTACAGATGTGATTAATGCCGTACCAATGATTCCCTGGATGACCTGGCAGCTGACCAAGGTTGGTGACACAGTGGCATGACCAGGAAGTATCTGGGTCAAGGGTATATATGGGAATAGTGGGAAGCCAGGAAACATGTCCTGGCATCAATCCAAACCCAAGAAAAAGAGTCACTTTTTCTATATTATAGAGGAAGATTGAATTTAGCTCTGAGTGTTAAAAAAATTGCTGTGGAGGCTTTCCTTCACCTAAGTTGATGAAAACAATGAGAAAATTAAATGACAAAATTCCTTAATGTTTCACCATCACCATCAGCCAAAACAATGGGACTCTCTCTAGTCATAGGAGGCTGAAAACCAGTGCCTTAGAGTCTTGAGATCAAATTTTTTTTCTTTTTTTTTTTCCCCAAGACAGGGTTTTTCTGTATAGCCCTGGCTGTCCTGGAACTTGCTCTGTAGCCCAGGCTGGCCTTGAACTCACAGAAATCCATCTGCCTCTGCCTCCCAGGTGCTGAGATTAAAGACATGTGCCACCATCACCTGGCTTTGAGTTCAAATCTTGACTCTTGCAGCTGTAAGAGATATCAGCTTGAGTAAACTGCTTCACTTAACTCAGCCTTAGGTGTTTTCATCTGGAAAATGGTCACACAAGAATATCTTTCCTTTAAAGGCTGTTGTTAGATTCCAAGGGACTCTTGATAGCTGGGAACAACACACAAGGTCAGGGATCAAGAGTATAAACAGTGCACAGATCAGCATGGCTGGTATCCTATGTCTCCATGTCTCTAATGTATGCAACCTGTCACATTTTAAGAAGTGGTCCATCTTCCTTCCATGCCTTATTCTGCATGGCTGTAGGGATTGACCTGAGGAAGACAGATGGCTAAATGGAAAGCGCGTTCTGCTAAGAACAACAGGCGCATGCCCTTGCTTTCATTCTCAAGTGGACCAAGTCTTCTCCAGGGTCTCTGGTTTCCCCTGAGAAAGTTGTTTCCTCTGTGGTCCATTTTGTCAGGAGTTTTATTTTGTTTTAATGCAATAATACCATCTTGTTAGCATCTGCATAGTGAAGGTTACCAGCTTCTCTTGCAGCTAAGTTGGCTATATGAACAAGTCTGCTGATGGATCAGAGTACGATGGCCCATATTACTTTCAATCTGAGATAGTTAAAAATATTGGGTCTCATACTTTCCTACACTCTTTCTTGACCTCCAGTCTGTCTGTCATACTGAAAGGAGAGTCAGATTAACAGTACTTCTACACTTCACTGTGGTGATCACTCTGTGCAGCTTTATGTTTGGTTTGTGTGTATACATATTAGGAGGCATAAGCAGTAGAGGATGAAACTATGAGGAAGAATACAGTCCTGGTAATGTCTGGGTGACCAATGGGATGTCCATTCTGGACAGTGGATGCTGAACACACCTACCAGCAGAGGCTGGGGTAATCACAAACATGGTATCCCCTAGGGAACTCAATGACCACAGATCCCTGTGGTGTTGGGAAGGTTAGTTTGAGCTGACATGAATGAGGCAGGATGTTGCACTTGGTAACTTGGTGTTTCCCATCCTGGTTAGGTACCTAGGGAGCCACCCCAGTGTGCTGCCTTCTAATTGTATTTCCCCCTTTCCTTGTACTTCTCATGGACACTGGAAATAATTCCCCTTCTCAGTTCTCCTTTCAAGACTTAGATGAAACCAAAAAAGTTTTGGCCAAGTTATGGTGAGCTGGGGGGCTTTGCATTGTACTCAGAAAGATCCAGTAAAAGAATACCGCTGGGTACATTAGAAGAGAGAGTGGGATGCCATGTTTTGATCCCAGCAGCTTGTTGAAAAATGGCCCTTTAAAGAAGAAAGCAAGTCTAGTTAGCAGTGAGGGGAGTAGAATAAAGAGTTATTTGGATGTGAAGGAAATAAAAGGCTTTAGAACAACTGAAGGGAAGATGTACTGGAGTGAACAGTGAATAAAATATTAGGGAAATAAAAGGAGTGAGGTGACCATTAGTAACGGTTAAAGCAGGAAAAGGCAAGTCACCAGGAAGCAAGGAAAAAGATGAAAAAGGATAAAAGGAAATATTACTGTCAGAACAAAGAAAGCAGGAATCCTGGAACAGAATAAACACCCCCCAGAACCCCAGAAAGCGGAACACAGAAGTGGTTGAATGTAAACCCCAGATATGAGCAGAATGATCTATCCATCAGGTAAAGGGCCAACACTTCAGGTAACTTTGTAAAACACTACAGTGTGCAGTCGATTAATTGATTATGCTGTAACTCTGCCTTGGTAACATAAAAATTCGCAAGGACTTGCAACCAAACTTCTTTAATTTTTAAAACATTTTTATCTGTCCCCCCACCCCCTTCTCTCTCTCTCTCTCTCTCTCTCTCTCTCTCTCTCTCTCTCTCTCTCTCTCTCTGGTGTGTGTGTGTGTGTGTGTGTGTGTGTGTGTGTGTGTGTGTGTGCTCGTGTATATGCACATGGCACAGCACATATGTGGAAGTCAGAGGACAACTTATAGGAATGAGCTTTCTCCTTCCACTGCATGGATCTTGGGCACTGATCCCAGGTCCTCAGGCTTGGCAGCAGGTGTCTTTACCTACTCAGTAATCATGCTAGCCCTATAACCAAATTTCTTAAATATTACAAAGAAAGAGAGCATACAAAGTGCATACATCATGAACAGGCCCAGGATCATGTCACTCACCTACTTCTTCTTAACCTTCAGCACCCAGACAACATCAGCTTTTATTTCTACATTACTGAAATATCGCAAATCATTCCATTTATCTATAATATGTAAATTCAAATAGCCAAGCTTTTTTTGTTTTTGTTTTTGTTTTTTTGTTTGTTTGTTTGTTTGTTTTTTGTTTAACTTTCTGGCTCTGTTTGAGTTTTTTCCATTTACCATCCAGGTGTTAGTTCACGTCAGCACGTAAACCTCTCAAAGTTGGTTCTTTACACTTTTTCCAAGACAGAAGGGTTTGTGCTGACTCTTTTAAGATGCATAGAAGGGGTTGTTGGAGAGATGGTTCGCAAAGTTGGTTCTTTACACTTTTTCCAAGACAGAAGGGTTTGTGCTGACTCTTTTAAGATGCATAAAAGGGGTTGTTGGAGAGATGGTTCGGGGGTTAAGAGCACATTGTGCTCCCCCAGAGGACCTGAGTTTGGTTTTGAGCACCCAAGTCAGGTGGCTCATAAGGGCTTCTCCCCCAGAGTGGTTCTCAAACTATGGGTCATGACCTCTTTAGGGGTTCGAACAATCTTTTCATAGGGGTCACCTAAGACCATCAGAAAACACAGATATTTTTATTACAATTCATAACAGTAGCAAAATTACAGTCATAAAGTAGCAACAAAATAATTTTATGGTTGGGGGTCTCCACAACATGAGAGACTGTATTAAAGGGCTGCAGCATTAGGAAGGGTGAGAACCACTGCTTCAGAGGATCTGATAACCTTTTCTGGCCTCAGTAGGCACCTGCACTCTGGTGGACATAGCCCCACACAGGCACACACACATAATTAGTTAAAAATAAACCTTTAAAATTGCACAGAGCCGGGTGGTGGTGGCGCATGCCTTTAATCCCAGCACTCGGGAGGAAGAGGCAGGTGATCTCTGTGAGTTCGAGGCCAGCCTGGGCTACAGAGTGAGTTCCAGGACAGGCTCCAAAGCTACACAGAGAAACCCTGTCTCGAAAAACCAAAAAAAAAAAAAAAAATTTTAATTAAAAAAATAAAATTGCACAGAAAAAAACTGGTGAGTAAGAAGAGAGAGAGTTGGGGTGGAAGTGGCTAAAAAGTACTGGAACTGTCCATTTTATACTAAAGGCTTTGACTTCCTCATTATGGGTGGAATAGATTGGGCATTTCTCCTCTTGAAGACTCCGGTTGTTCGAAACAATTTTCAACAGGCATTCTCCAGTCTCCACAACATTTCCTCCCCAGCTAGACATAGTTAACCTCATCCGCAGACTCCACTCAGAATAAACTCCATTCCTCGTCACCTTGAGAGATACTTACAAGCACCTAGCCAGCGCTGCTCCTTGTATTTTGTCATAGTAACAGATCTGGACAAGCAATTTCACTAGAGGGGCTAATCAAAGTTTGCTGACCCAACATCTCACACACAAACACAACATTTTAAACTGGGATTGATTCCCATATCACTGGGTTTCCCTGAGTGGGTTGTCATAAATAAGCCTGCTCTCATTTCGCATTTAGGAGCTTACACAGGAGCAATGGCCATAACCAAGTTAATTACTTAGGGGATTAAGACCACACACACACACACACACACACACACACACATACACACACTAACACACACACACCTCTGATATTGGAATGTACAGTATAGTACAGTTTAAATTAAAAAGTCCCCTAAACTATGATTGTTCCTAGCTCCTTGGTGGTGTATTGGAAGCTGTTTGATGTCATGAAGATTATAGAAGCAATCACATTTATGGGCCTGCTTTGCATACCAGCTCTATTAATTTCCATACTGAGGGTGGCTTTGCATTTCCCAACATGTTAACAGTGATGCCATTTGGGATAATCACTTGGAACAAACAAACAAACAGAAAAAAAAAAAAAGGAAAGCAAGAGACAGAGACGGGCAGATGGACAGACAGACACAGAAATGAGGGAAGAGAAAGGTCAGAATGTTTGTCATCAAGCAAGTTCTACTCGAAATATATTGATTCACATCAGTGCAGAGATCAAAGGGCAAATGAGTATTCCCGATGGCCTGACCCCGGAGTCACTCTCGGAAACACGGTTATTAGGAAGTTGTATCTGGGGACTCGCTTCTTATGCCGGTCTTGTACCTTGTCACTAGACTCTAATTGTGATGGTCTCATTGGTGCCATTGTGCCAGGGTGTTCCCAGCCTTGGAGCCCCTGATGTTCAATATTCCAGCATTATGGCTGTGTTCCTTTAAACCCTTATAACAGGTACCAGCCTCCTAGAATATTCTGATCAGTCAAGCCATTTGATGTGCACATATCATCCATGTCCCACAGAAATGGGGCTGGCACAAAAGGCTACCCTGAGTCCGTAAGAGCAAACACATATGCATTCACCCTATTTACAGGTGTCTTTGAGCATCTGACCAAATTAGGTCACTGCTTGCATATCTGTTATCCTCAAATATCAAAGAATGGGGGTCTGGAGAGATAGTTCAGCAGTAAAGAGCACCCACCTCTCTTGCAGAGGACCAGAGTTCAGTCCCCAGCATCCACATAGGGCGGCTCACAACCATACGTGCCTCCATTCCAGGAAATCCAACACCTTCTTCTGGCCTTTTCGGGCAGCTGCACTCATGTGCACACACATACACAAATACAGCCACATGATTAAAAATAAAATAAATCTTTAAAAATGTTCAAAGAACAGTGCTCAAAAGTCTATAATTGATTGGTTAGATCTACCATCAATTTCAAACTCTATTGTGTAAAAATGGCACTCACTAGGCATTTGTCTCCAGGCTTTTGTTTTCTTAAAGGTAAAGTGAGATAATATTGGTGTTAAGTACAGTGCAGGATTGTAACCAGATCGGAGAGACGCACATTTTCAGGAAATCAATTGGAATTTGGGGAATTTGACTTTAATCCACAGAAGCAGCTGAAAAGATTTGAATCTTTTTCAAGACCATCTTATCAGCTTTGAGAACAAGAGTTTTTGATTCTTATGTCTACAAATTCCCAGCCGCCAATATCCTGCCCTCAACATTATTTTGATCTAATGCCACATGTGAGAAAAGCCAGGTAGAGCAGCAATCTATAAGAAGGCAATGATTTTACTCTTGGATCTGCCCTATGAAAATAGCATTCATTCTCTCCACACAGCACAGAGTTACCCTGGAGGCTGGCAGTCCCCCTTTCTGGGTGTGGTGCAGGTGGGCTCATTGGAGACAAAATACCAAGAAGAGATACACGCCCTGTATTAATCCACAAGCTGGAAAGTCTGTCATTTGATTGAAACAATCCACCCAGGACCAAGCAGTGACATAAGAAATGTGACCAGAAAACATGAGGAAATCCCACACCCTGAGATACGTTCAAACAGCAGGGAAGTCCACATGAGTGGCCCCAGAGCATCTTGGGATGGCTTACAGTTTAGAACAGGCTGGTCCTCGATGAATTCAGCAGGCTGCTGGATGTGTATCACCTTCTGCTGGAATCCAGGAGTGCAGTCCAAGTCGTCTGCAGCTGTTACAAGGAACACCTGAGGAAAGGAAGCAATCAATATTTCAACAGCAGCTAACATGTTTGCCCTGCTAACTTTCTTTCTTCCTTTTAACAAAATCTGCAACTTTTAGAAATGAGCTGAGGTTTCAGTTTCATTTCCCCAAACGAAGAGGTAAGTTGATGCACCTCTCAAGGCTGCCAACAGCTCATTTTTGGCAATGAGATTTTTTTGGAAGATGCAAAACTAGGAACAGGTGCTGCAACTTCCATTAAGTTGAAGTTAAAGAAATAATGTCGTAAGAGTTTTACACCTGCTAAGAATCGCACTATGGTCGCCATGTGTGAAATTTCATTACAAAAACTGTCATTTTCTGGTGACGCCTGAGTTAAAACCAACTTCATGTTCATACATGCAAAGGAACAATGTCATCTCCAAAAAGGAGGAAAAAGAAAACAGAACTTTCTCTCTGGAGTTACTTCTAGAAGTATTGCAAGGTCTGTTGGACCTTCACCCTGGTCTATCACGGTGGCAATGAGCCATAGGTGGCCACCGCACACCAGCAGTGTAGCTGACCCCACACTGAGGCATTGTTGGGCATAATATTGTCAAATGGACACAAACCAGAGTCACCCTGGTAGGGGTGGCACCACCCATAGTGGGCTGTGAGACATTGTCTTGATTGATGACGGATGTTGGAGGGTCCAGCCCACTGTGGGTGGTGCACCCCTAGGCAGGTGATCCTGACTCAGCAAGCTGGGAGGAGCAAGCCAGTAAGCAGTATTCATTCCCCCCTCGCTCCTCCCCTGCTTCTGCTTGACTTCTTGCCTTGGCTCTCTCGATGATGGACCACGACCCAGATATGTAAGACAGATAAACCCTTCCCTCCCCAACTCGTTTCTATCAAGCCACAGATAGAATCTAAACCATCAAAAAAATAATTTTATAGTAATTGTTCACTGAAATGATAACGTTTTATATATGGTGCAGAAGAAAAGCAGCTGTTATAATTAATTTCACCGGTTTCTTTTCACTTTTGCAAATTTGGCTTCCTGAAAATATAAAATGTGCAATTCTTTCCAAGGTCTCACTTTTGTCCTAGGGATGTCTTCTCATCCATCATTCAAAACAAACAAAAATAAACCTGGGCTATACCGTTGTAAAGCACTTTCTTCCAAGCAGGGCATGGCCATTGCTGTTTTGAAAACAGAGCAGCTGCAATGATTACCCCTAAGAGACACTTGTAAGTTTGGGCCCACCAGCATTCTCACGTATGGGTGGGTAGTGGGCAGAGGTGCTTAGCTCATAAAGTGACACACTAGGAGGCTCACAAGGTACATGAAGTCTCTCACCTAAGAGGATATGTAAGTGTTAACCGTTACTAAGAAGGGCGAGGAACAGGCTGGGTGGTGGCATACACCTTTAATCCCAGCACTTGAGAGGCAGAGCCAGGCAGATCTCTGTGAGTTCGAGCCCAGCCTGGTCTACAGATTGAGATCCAGGACAGGCACCAAAACTACACAGAGAAACCGTCTTGGGAAAAAAAAAAAAAAAAAAAAAAAAAAAAAAAAAAAAAAAAAAAAAACAAGGGCGAGGATCTCCTTGGGTGCCACGTGCTCCTCTAAGTAACCCCAATTATTCTCACTGGCTCATCAAGCCAGACTTGGATGGAATCTATGAGTGATCCATGTGGGGTTAATAGACAATTGTTCATAACTCCCCAGAAGTCACTTACATGCTTTGGGATTTGAAAGCATATGACCTTTTATCTAAGGTCTAACTTAGATAAAAACAGACTTAAGATCTATAAGCAGAGACTATCATCTCCAGGGAGAGAGGCCTGCCCTGGGGCTCACCTGTGTACACCCAGCATCTACATCACATACTCACACAGGCCTGCTTCTGAGGCTTCAAAAGCAAAGCCAAGATGTTTGAGCCCTTATCACACAGCAAGTCCTGAGTTAAGCTCACTCTGAACATAATCTGGGATAGTCTCCCCGGCAGCCTCATGATGCACAGACACGTATATTTTGCAAAAGACCTGAACTTCTAGGAAGCAAATTAACTATGCCCAAGATCTACACATAGATGGGTGGAGTCAGAATCTGAATCCAAGTTTAAATGTCCTCTGACCTGTCTCCTGGAAAGAGCCTTTTTCATTTCCAACCCTCAGACCTTCTCTCTAGGCTACAAACTATATAGACCGCTTTAGAGGTCACATACCAGATATTTCCGTTATGATTCATAACAGCAACAAAATTACAGTTATGAAGTAGCAACAAAAATAATTTTATGGTTGGGAGGGGGTCACCACAACATGAGGATCTGTATTAAAGGGTCTCAGCCAGCATTAGGAAGGTTGAGAACTGCTGCTATAGAGACTGCTTTGTTTTAATTTTCTAAGCTAGCTCTCCAAAAAGTATAAAAGGCTTCTCTAATCTGAGCTGAAATTACCATCACTGAATCCTTAGACATGTAACATCCCCGGGGCAGCCTTCCGGCAATGGTGGAGGAGGGGATTTAGTTCACACAACCCAGCCCCCTGTCCTTCAAGATGGCTGGAAGGTGTACAGTTGGCCTGCCGGTTTCCACCTGGAATCACACTCCAGTTGTGCACCACGGTGGGTGGGTGTCTGGCTTGATAATTCAGGTTTCACTGGCCACCTTCTGTCCTTGACTCATTTCCCCACCCTATCCATCTTTATCTGAATCCAGCCCTCCAAAGATTTGCACTCGAAACTTTGATTCAGCACTTGCTCTTGAAGAAACTGAACTCTGAAACCAGATGTTGTATTCTTAACCAGGGCACATCAGCAGTGTAGAAAGCGCATTTTCTTCTCCGCCAGCAAACTCCAAACAATATACAAAAGGTTGGCCGCTGAGGAGCCGGGGCTCTATGGTGAATGCCAGCCTTCTGGGAAGCACTGAACCCCAAGGAACAGGAGCAAGAATCAATCTCAGGAGGTTGATGGTGTGGCCAGGCTGAGCCACTTCAGAGGAACTAAGGGTGGAGAAGTCACCACCCTGCCTGACATCATCTTTCTCAAATCAGAGGAGGAGGGAGGACACTGTAGCTCAGTGTCTGTGCAGGTCTGCCTGTAAGTGTCCCTGTGTCCGGAGACCGGGCTCTGGTTTGAAGCCTTCTCAAGCCATCATAAAGCTGACATCCTAAGTGGCACACGTGCAGAATGCAGACTTGGAGCTCAGAATAATTTGCCAGCATTGTTGCGAGCAGAAAATCTATAACCCGCTAATGCTAATTCAGTTAAACAGAAATGGGCGAAGGTCACACCTTGTGCCTGCGATTATATGTTAACCTCCTAATTGGCTAATTCTGCCCTCACATCCCAGACCAGTCAACCAGTCACCCCAGACATATTGAGAAAAGCACAATTTCCCTAGGGACACTGAGCTAGTCATCCAGGAGGGAGAAATTCTGGTTCTATCAAGGAATAGTTATTTCTGCCTGAGTCTCCATGTTTTCTATGCTCAGTCCTTGCCCTGATTTCTTGACAGTGTCTGTTCAGGATACTTCTAGAATTCTAAAAGAAAAATCAACCTTTTGCAGCCGCTGACTCCCAGGAAGAGTTGGAGCAATGGTAGACCTTCCAAAGGCATAGTTTCATCTTTGTGAATTTGGGGGTAAATTATCTAGGAGTCAAAAATTAAATAGCTTGTGTCACATCAGGTATTCCTTCAGTCTGTTGTTCAAGTTATTAGTTGAGCTCTTGGGATTCATTAGACTCTGTTACACCAGGTCCGGAGTATTAGTTTGTTTTCTGTTGCTGGGATGAGACACCCGTCAAAAGCAAGTGGGGGAGGAAGTGGTTTATTTGGCTGATAGATTACAGTCCCTCATTTAGGGTAGCCAACACAGGAACTCAAGGCAGGCACTGAAGCAGAGGCCGTGATGGAACACAGCTTGCTTCCCATGCTTTACTCAGTCTGCTTTCTTAAACAGCTCCAGACTACCTGCCCAGGGGTGGCACTGCCCACAGTGGGCTGGGCCCTCCGACATCAATGATTAATCAAGAAAATACTGCACAGACATGCCCACAGGACAATCTGATGAAGGCAGTTCCTCAGCTGAGGTTCCCTTTTCCCGGGTAACTCTGGTTTGGACCAAACTGACAAACGCCAATCAGCCCAGCCAGGGTCTTGTAGGGAAGCCTTGCAGTGTACCCTTCTGAAGTGTGGTCACCAGGGCCATTTCCCTTGTTCCAATTTGGTTGGCCTTTTGCTGATGGATTTGGTGTGTGCTGTAGATGCCCCGCACCTCTCTTTTCTCATCTAGGAAGCATGAGGAGTGAGATGTGTGTGGACTCAACAAGATGATTCATAGAATGTAATTAGAAAAGTGTTGCCCAGGAGAGGTGGTCGATAGACGTTAACTATCACAGTATTATGGTCCAGAAGAGGAGAAGGGCATTAGCAAATCCTCATTTAAATAATCGACTAACTAAAATGAAAATCTAAGTTGAAAGGAAAGCATGACATCCTTTGGGACTATTTCAAAGCTGGGTGGAGGTGCTAACCTCATCTAGGGACCTCAAGCAAATCCATCCCCTGAAGAGGAACCGCTCTGCTTTAAACTTGAGAATGAAAGAGGTTGAGTAAAGGGAGAGGAATGGACACTTATATCCTCTTTTCCCATGTATACTTGGGATCTATGTATGCATATATGCATGTTTGTATGTGCATGGGCGTGTGAGTGTGTGTGTGTGTGTGTGTGTGTGTGTGTGTGTGCCTGTGCATGTGAGGGCCTGGGGTTGATGAGTGTCTTACTCAGTTGTTCTCCGTCTCATGTGATGAGGCTGAATCTCTCACTATGGTCCAGAGCTCACTAACTCTAGACTAGTCAGTCTCACTTGCTCCAGGAACCCCCGTCTATGCCTCCTGTATGCTGGGATGACAGGCGGCCATAATACCCCTCGGTTTTTATATGAGTTCTGGGGTCTGAACTGTGGTCTCCATTCTTGAGCAACACATATATCACCTTCTGAGACCCCTCCCCAGCCCAAGACTTACTGCTTAATCCAATATAACCCACTTTCACATGAGTCATTCTGTGTCTCTCTGGTAATGCTGCAGCATACTTCGAAATCACACAACAGCATTTACAGTAGAATCCAGACTAATAGCACTTCCTAAAGCCAAAGGTCTCCCTGCTCAGTGATCAAAGAATGTTCTAGGTACTGTCTGACTTCTCAGAACTCAAGCCTGTGTCTGTAGGTGATCCTGTCATGGATCCCCACTCTTTGACTAAGTGTGGGGCAGGTCATGGACCACCATCACTTATGTTGTAAGAATTAACACCTGGCCTCCCTCCCTAGCCAGCTCAGTCTTTTCTTCAACACGATTCAGTGTCACTGGTATGAAGATCCTACCTGGACAGAGTGCTCCACACCCTATGGAGCTTTGTCAAGCATAACCTATGAGCACTCCAAATATATCATCACTACCATGGCAATAATGGTCTTTGGATACGGTTCATGTGCTCATTTATGCATTAGTGCTCCATGCACATAAACAATAGGTGCAGATGCATCACTGTGAACATGGCAACTATCGAGTTTTATAATCACCAAAGGATACCCATTATCTGAAAATTACCATCAGTCTGCTCTGGAAGCAGATTCATGTCCTAGAAAGACAATAACCTCGGCTCTGAGCTACAGGGTTCAATACAAATCCCAGCTCGCTCACTGGAGTCACCCCGGGTGAGTCACCTGTGTCTCAGTGTTCCCAGATGGAAAATGGGAGAAATGATGGTCTAGTGCAGGTTTTTCTGAAGACTAAGTGAGATTATTGCAGAGGGGATAGCCACACATCGATTGCTCACACATCTTCATTGTTATCTCTGCACATTATATTTAAATGAGTGCATGTAATTTGCTGCTGTTCCCAGGGCAGTCAGGAACAGATGCCATTAACATACTACTTGGTGCTATTAGAAAACCGCCCAGTGGATAATGGCTCAGACCTGTGCAAACAGAAGCAGCAGGAATATGCATGCATCCAAGGGAAGAACAGAATGGGGCATGTGCATGTCAGTGTCCTGCAGTCATAGTCCCTTCCCCTGCACTGGCTGAGCAAGGAAGGCTACTTTTGTAAAAGGATCCAAGTATCCTTTAAGGTAGCAGAGCTCAGAGCTCTGTCCTCCCTCCAAGAGTCCCTGCCCTGAACTTACGACCAGAACCAAGAGCAGGTCATCAGGCTATCCTCTTGATACCTGACTCTCCTTGTGGCATCCTTTCCCCCTACAGCACAAACATTCTCTCTTTAAAAAGGGGTGGGTATGTTTATCCTGACTGGTGCTGTTTCAGGAGCCTAGCCAACTCTGAAGCTCCCTTCTTGAGGAAGGAATTCTCTCTGTCTCCTCTGTCTCTGTCTCTGTCACTGTCTCTTTCTCCTCCATGTTGTGGTGTGTGATGTTCCATCTTAATTGTCCTTGATGGGATTTAGAATTACCATGGAAACAAATCTCTAGACAGGTCTAAGAGGGATTACCTCGGGCTGTGGTCCCAGGCTTGGGGGTGGGGGGTGGGGGGGCGAGAAAGCAAGCTGAGCACCAGCCTTCATCTCTCTCTGCTTCCTGACCGCAGTCACCACGTGACCAGTGGGCTCACACTCCTGCTGCCTTGACATCCCCGCCATGAGGGACTGTGCACCCTCACATTGTGAGCCAAGCAAAACCCTTTTCTCCCGAGTGCCTTTTGTCAGGCATTTTGTTCCAGCAAAACAAGAAACTGACATCAGTCAGAAGCACTTGAGGTGGACCTGGTCAGCAGATGTGACTAGCAGAGAAGCAATGCAGTGTGTCATAGAGAAGAATCCTCCTGTTGCATGGAGAAGACTTCTCAAGGCTGCCCTATGGCACCACATCACTATGCCTAACTAACTCCCACCCCCTGGCTCCCTGGCACTCTCCCCTGGACTTTCAGGTATCTGAGTTATCCACGTGTGCTTTAGACTTTAGAGATTGACTCTGAAGCCAAGAGCCTTCCTTGATGTGAGTCTCTGGATGAGTCACAAAGGTACACACACCTTATACTGTTGGTTCCATTGCAATCATTCTGGCCAGAAATCAGTGCCTAACATGATGAGCTTAGAAGGACTGTGGCCACTTCAGCCCAGATGCTGGAATGTCCCATATGATCCCTTCCTCCTTCAATGAAAAAACAGAGGAAGAACTCTATGGTGTTAGTATGGTCCACTGACTTAATTAAGCACCTGTGCAGAACACAGACATCCAGCGGAGGTGGCTGGCAAGGAGCAGCCCCATCACCATAGGCCAGTTCACTGAGGTCTGTGTATGTCTGTCCCAGAGCTGGCCTGGCTGGTGATACAATGAACAGGCACAGAACCTGGGCAGAGAGCTTCCATGCCCCAGGTTCTGCAAACTTGTCCCAGTGGCCAGTGAGAAATAGCAAGACAGAAAGCATCAGATTAACACAGCGAGTCCAAAGCAGCATAAATACAAAGCAACTCCCTGCCACAAATAATGATCTCATGGGCTGCGGACAGCCTCAGATCTCATCTTCCCTTAAGCCAGTTTCCCGATATTATTCTTCCAGACAAAGCTGTTCACGTCTTCCAGGGCTGTTTTCCTAGTAGTGACTCACTCAGTGTTTGCTATTAGCCTGGATGGACAGGTGCTTTCTCCCTGTCACAAAGCACCTCGGGTTTGCTCTTGTCTGAGTAGCTCTGCAGCAAGAGTTTGGAGGGTCTTAAGCTCGTGGGAAAGAAAGGCTGCTCTCTCTGTCTCTAACTTGCAGGACACAAAAATGATAAAGAACTGAATTTTGATTGAGTCTTTATCCTGCCAAACACCAAAAGCCCAGACTGCTGAGAGGATTCATAAAGGCCCACTATCCATGGACAGCCTAAGAAGACAGCAGTCCCAGGACTCTCATGCATACACTCACACACATACACCTGCACCTGTCTGCACACCTAAGCTCCTATTATTGACACTCTGCTGGAGTCTAACTTTCTCAAAACGTTCTTGGTGTTTTAAAGCTGCAGGAATACAAGCAGCTGCTACCTTCCTAGCTGTTAAGGTAACAAATGTTTAGAAATGATGTTGTTCCCGTGGAGACAAGCCGGAGTGTGCTTCTTGTCCCTTGGTGAGTCCTGTGGCTGTTTATGTGCACAATTTGAAACCAAAACCTTGGACCTCATTTCTGATTGAGTGAGACTGGGCAGCTTTTCCTCAAATTATAACTGTATGAATGTGAAAAAGAGTGTGACCAAAGGCAGAATTAGTACAAGTCTGTGTTGTGGGATATTTGTACACTGTGTGAAAATGTATTGCTGTGATTGGTGTAATAAAAAGCTGAACAGCCAATAGCTAGGCAGAAGAGAATAGGTGGGACTTCCAGGCAAAGAGAGAGAAACTGGGAAGAGGAGTCTAGGCATGCGATTTTGCCAGCAGACTTGGAGCAAGTCATCTGAACAAGATATTGAAGCAAGTGCCATACTAAGAAGAGGTAACTGAGCCACGTGGTGGAACTTAGATTTTAAAAAAATGGGTTAATTACGTTATAAGAGTTATTTGGGGAAAAGCCTAAGCTAAGGCCAAGCTTTCATAATTAATAGTAAGTCTCTGAATCATTATTTGCAGACTGGCAGTCCAGAAATAGTCTGACAAAAAGTCTACCTTCTGGCTGCGAGGCCATTTCTGTGGCCTTTAACAAATGGGTCATCTGTCCATGTTGTCTTTGGGAGAGGCTACATAATATTTGTTGGACTCAGTTGCTGAGACACTTCAATGAAATGATACACAGGGAATAGAAAAAAAAAAGAGAGAG
Source organism: Peromyscus eremicus (assembly GCF_949786415.1). NCBI lineage: Eukaryota > Metazoa > Chordata > Mammalia > Rodentia > Cricetidae > Peromyscus > Peromyscus eremicus. Next base: position 89,455,927 of record NC_081420.1, read on the forward strand.
ACCCTCTAAAATGTCACCACCCTGCCCCCTAGACCCTGAGAATATGTTGGGTTACATATCTCACAGAGGGATCCAGGCTGGTTATCTTAGGAGATGTAGAAGGATCCAGGATCCTTCTTGTCTCCTGGAGGACAAGGATCTTTGAAAACAGGAAAGTGAAAACTGTGGAAGTGAAGGCACAGGGACACTGTGTAAGAGGGACCGGAGCAGCACTCAAGATGGGGACACACAGCAGACAGCAAGGACAGTGGGGAAAGGAACTGGTGCCAGAGGCTTCTCCCCAGAAGGACTCCAGAAGGGAGGGGATCAATACCCCAACACCAGCAGTAATTGTCCTAAATGCTTCTCTGCTGAGCACTCACTGATCGGCATAGATGGGATTCCTCCCTTTCCGATCCGCTCTTGTGCCTCAGTGAGTGAGTTCCCCGTTTCATTGATACCTCTGGACTGTAATTTTTCTCTTGAGATAGAGTCTCCGTTGGCCTCAAACTCACTGGCTTCAAACTCATGGAGCTAAGGGTGACCTAAACTTCTGGCTCTTCTGCCTCCACCTCCTGAGGGCTGGGTTTGAAGTGTATGCCACAGTGCCCAGTTTTATGTGATCAACATTCCCAAACCTTTCAATGTTCATATTTATTATTTGTTTGTCTATGCATTTATTTACTTATTTGCAGTACTGGGGATTGAAGCTAAGTGTCCTTGCATGCTATGTAAGTGCTTTAGTCCTTAGTCAAATTTCAAAATTTTTATTATCTGCTAGTTTCTGGGTCAGATACTAGAGAGTGAGAAACGGACAAAGCCTTTAATAAACATCTGGGAGGAAAGAAAGACATACATAATAAATGTAGTGTAGTAAACCATGTTTCACTCAGGAGGGAATTAGCAAGTAGTTGAAGGTGAAGACACTTGAGCTAAAACAATATAGGTTCTAATCCCAGTCTTGCCACTTAGCTGCTGTGGGACCCTAAGACAAGCTGCATTCCGCTCCCCTGTGCCTCTATTTCCCCATTTGTCTAGCAAACGAACGGATCTACTTGTTGAGATAGAGAGACCCCTGGATGAAAAGGTTTAGGACAGCGAATGGCTTCCTGCATCTGCTCCACGCGACCATGGCTGTTATTCATATTATTCTCTTGCAGCACGTACAAGGTTCGACAGAAACGTGGGGGAAGGGATAAGGCACTTCTTAGGTGAGAGAGGAGGGCTTGGACCGCATCACAGATAAGACCATATTGGAAAAACGATTTGAAATTTTTCAAGTGGCAAACTATGAGGAAGAATGTTCCGTGCCGGAGGTTTGGTAAATGTAAATACTGCACGGCCAGTTCAAGAGACGGGAACCTCTCCCACAGGAATAACAAGCTATGGCGTTGTTCTCAAGATGATTTGAAGGTGTTTTGCCGTCTCAAAATGGGATTGAATTGGTGAGGCTTGTCTGCCTCCAACCCAGCCAGAAGCAATTCAGTGAAATCAGTTTTTGTTTAAGAAGAATTAACTCTTACTGTTTAAGGCTCCAGGATTAATCAAGCAAGCTCAAATGGAAAACTCAACAGGGAAATAAATACCCACAAGAATGTGCCTTAGCGCATTTAAAGAAAAGCTGTGCCTGCCTGGTGTGGCTTAGAAACCATGTCATTACTGTCCAGTCACAAGGTCTGCAGTGCATCCACAGGCCGTGAGCATTTGGGAGAATCTGTTTCCTCTCCTTCCCAGCTCAGCCTCTGACATCCATGGCTCAAGACCTCCTTCCTCCATCTTAGAAGCCATTAGGAGAGTGTCTCAATCATTCCTATTTTTCATTCTTTTTTTCTTCTTCTATCAGCATCAGCTTTCTGCATCCCACTGCTACCCGGCTCCCTCAATAAAGATTGCTATGGTTAATCTTACTTCTCTAGGTCACCCAGATGACATCCACACATTCTGTGAATTAGGGTGCAAAGATGTGTTGGGGCTGTTAGTCAGCCTACAATACGTGAAGTGCTTGTGTGAGGGAAGGTAAAGTTCTACAAATAGACCTGTACAAGTCCAAACTGTCCATGATGATAAGTATCAGCAACTGGACACTGTCTATAATCACAAAAAGAAGAGCCTTGGGTACGCCTGTGAGTACAAGCACACAAGCTTCTCCCCTGCCCTCTCTCTGTCTCTGTCTCTGTCTCTGTCTCTATCTCTGTCTCTCTGTCTCTGTCTCTGTCTCTGTCTCTGTCTCTCTCTCTCTCTCTCTCTGTCTTGGTCTGTCTCTCCATCCCTTCCCTCATTTCTCCATCCCATTCCCCCCTCTCCTCCTCTCTCTCCCCCCTCCCCATTTCCCCCCTCCTCTCTGCTCCTTGAGTGTGGATGCAATGTGATCAGCTACTTCAGGGACCGCCCCCACCCCCCCATCCCCCCCCCCCCCCCCCGCCGCCATGAGGACTTGTGAGGCAAAATGCTCCCCTCTCCCTAAAATTGAATTGTCAGCTATTTTATCACAACAACAAGACAATTAAGAAAATGTCCTTCCACGATCCCTCCCATTCCCAACAATATTTATTGTTGAGATCAAGGAAATCTCCAGAAGACTATGATGTTTAGAAAAGACACATTTCCAGACCCAATGTTGTGTCAATTTAACAACCAGACTCTGACCTTTTCTAGATTAAAAATAATTATTGTTCCTCCTTGGCCTCGCTGCAAAGTGGAACATTTTATTCTAACTGTGACACACCATACTTTCTTCTCTGCCAGGCATTAGACAAGATGTCAGATCTGTCAACACATGGGCAGGTTTTTATTAATTATCTTTCAGAGGCAAAGTCCTTTTGGTGATTTTTTTTCACACAAGGAAAATTCTTCTATTGAACTAAATGTCTATCTTGTTAAATGGTTGTTGCATTTTCCTTGCAAAAGGTTCTCACTCGAGAAAGTTCCAGAAAAGAAAGAATGAAACTTGGCAAAAATGGCACTGAAGGCAGGAAATCTATTTAGTTCCAGCATGCCACAAGTACCTCAGGATAAAGGAAAAATCTGCATTTCTCTCTTTAAAAATCTAACTGCATCTTGTTACATTAAACAATTTCTCTAGATCAGAAGGCAGTGCAAGGACTGCTCTTTAGATGCCAATTCATTCCTTGATATAACATTCATTGGTTCCAGCTCTGTATCAGTGCTAAGAGAAATACAAACCAGTAAGACCCTTCCATAGCTCTAAGGAGCAGTAGTAATAAGAATAGCTGGTACAGACATACTTACTCTCAGTGACGTGGGAGGTGTCAGGGCATGGGGCGGGGGATTTAAGGAAGTGGGTCGGGGGAGAAGTTGGCTATTAGACCACACCAATATGGCTTATTTTGCTCATGGACCCTTCTGTTTTAAACAGAAAATATCTACTAGGAGGGACCACACACTGGCTCTTCCAAGCAATGACTGAGTACCAAGCAGAAGGACTCAGATATCTCAAAACTGAACAATGGTTAAACAATTCCTTGGGTTCTTTATCAATTTTATTTTTCTTTAAAGTGAGAATTTTTATAAAGGTAAGAAGTAAAAAAATGTTCATTTGAAGCCAGGTCTCCTGGACTGGAACTTGCAATGTAGATTAGACTGGCCCTTAGCTCAGAGAGGATTAGACAGCCTCTGCCTCTGCCTGCCAAGTGCTGGAGTTAAAGGCATGTACCACCATAACTGGTTTTCTAGCCCTTCATTCCAGCTCTGTGGGAGGATGAAACATTAACATAGCAAGTTCAAGGCCAGCTTGGGAATCTTAGTGAAACACTGTCTCAAAAAAAAATGAAAGAAAAAAGAAGGAAGGAGAGAGAAAGAGGGGGGAGGGAGGGAGGGAGGGAGGAAGGAGGGAAGGAAGGAAGGAAGGAAGGAAGGAAGGAAGGAAGGAAGGAAGGAAGGAAGGAAGGAAGGAAGGAGGAAAAAATACATAGGCTTGGGATGTAGCTACATGATAGATTAACTGACTAGGCTACATGAGGCCCGAGGCTCAATCTCTGGTATCACAACATACATAAATAAACAAATTAATTTGATGTCTGCAATCTTTTCCTGTTTTGTATTTCGAGAATAACAACTAAGATTTCAATATAATATTTAAAGAAAATGTGAACTAGACTCAGATCTCAAGGGAGCAGCAGAGGAGGTCTCCAGCAGAGAGAGTTGCCCAGGGTAATCCTGGTAATTGTGTAAATCAACTCTCCAAGAAAGAAATGCTTCTGCTTGTGTGCTTGCCCATTTCCATGGTGTAAATACTATCATTGTGACTGATTTCAAGCTACTGATGATAAACCACTAAACACTGGTTTGCAGAGAGATGTATAGTTGGGTCTGAACAAACTTCTCTGACAGAACTAGATATGCAGGTACTTATTAAATCTGAACTGTCTGGGCAATTTTTTGGAAGGTCTTTAAGTAGGAACCACAGGGCTGCCTGCTACCTCACAGTGAGATCCTGTAATAGAATACTGGATTACACTAATATGAGTTTAAAACAGCCTGGAAAACCCATCTACTAATGGGGAAAACGAGAGACTACAATCTGGCTTTATAGGCAGAGAAATGCCATGAATTCTCGATTCGTGACCGCATGTTATTTAAATATTGCTTTTGATGTATTACCCAGAGTCCTAGCTCAAATGATCAGAGATAATCCTGCCTTCTGACATAATTAGGGAGCTGCTGCTGTACTAAGCTGGAGGATAATCAATTTGACCTTGAAAGTTTGTCTACAGTTAGAGACAGTCAGGCCGGCCTCCTCCATCTAGAGATGGTGCTCTAAGGTCCTGCCCACACTAACAGAGAGGCTACAGACTAGTGACCCCCAGGCCCCTCAGGGCCACAGTATCTGCTGGATGGTCTTCATTTTGTAAGCCACCTGATAACATTTAAACATCAAGAGTTTCCCTTTAAGTGATGGAAATTTAGACAGCACTGAGGTTAGAATTAAAGATGGCAACAGTCCCCATGTGACTCACGATGAACAGAGCTCCATCATCAAGTGACCACAGTCCATGTAAAGAACCATTTGCTTTTGTGTGCAACCCCAGTTTGCCCAAGTTCTACATAAAAGTGAACTGAGGTATGCATCTGTGACTCTGCATAGATTTTTCTTGCACCCAGATCTCTCCATGCACTTACATCCTGTCCCGGCTTCTGTGGGTATCTGAGTCTTCACTGTTGTCTCTGAATACTCCTAGGGTAAGCATGTTCGCTGAGGACTGGGGAGATGGCGCCATCATTAAGGCACTTGCCTTGCACACACACACACACACACACACACACACACACACACACACACACACAGGCCAGGTGTGTTAGCATACACTTGTAAACTCCAGCACTGGGGAGGGAGAGGCAGGCAGATCCCTGGAGCTCTCTGGCCAGTCAGTTTAGCCTAATTGGTGAGCTCCAGGTCAGTGGGAGAGACACTGCCTCAACAGCAAGGTGGACAGCACCTGAAGGACACTAGCTGTGGTTGTCCCGTGTCCTCCGTGTCCTCCACAAATGTGTAGCTGTGCACACTCACACCAGAGTCTCCCTTCGATGGGATGCTGAGAAATTTCTCATGTTACAGTAAGACCATACCCACCCTCTACCCAAGCCTCCTTTGTCCATGTTGACTTTCTTCTAGCTCCTGGGAATCCTGTGTTTGCCAACTGTGATAATCAAGTTACTTTTTCACAGCCTCAAGTTCTTCCTGTTTAACCCATGTGTTCAAGGGCACAATTATGTTAAAGTGATAAAGGCAGCCCTGAGTTCATGCCCATGCCATCTTCTTCTCCACCCCCTTAAGCCCATTGCTCACTAAGACCAAACAAACAACGGATGGATGGATACAAGCCATTAAGTCACTAGTCGAGATGGTGCTCTAAGGTCCTGCCCACACTAACAGAGAGGCTACAGACTAGTGACCCCCAGGCCCCTCAGGGCCACAGTATCTGCTATCAAACTGCAAGGTGCTTTGCCTGCAATCCCGTCTCTTCCCCGACAAGCAAACTTCCGGCAGGTTCTGAGCTGACAGAATTAAAAAGGTCTGAGCTGGAATAGTTTACAAAGAACTTTTGAAAATTATTATTATCATGTCTGCTTCCCTCCAGAAGTTCAATTACCTGAAATTTCATGAGTCAGTCCTTTGGATATTTCCAACCCGAGCTAGACTCACACACTATTTCAAAGCTTCAGCTAATCCTACCACTTTCAAAGTAAGTCTGATTCTTCGTAGGGGAAAATAGCATATCTTCCCCCATAGTAAAAGCTAGAGGAGAAGGGCTCATCTTCAAAAATTACACAGTGAAAAATACATTAACAAGGACAGCCTTCCCACTAGAGTCTCCCTAGGAAGCCAAAAGTCAGTTTGACAGACTTTTTTCAAGGGCAAAGACGGTCTATCAGAGAGAGACACACCATGACAGCCACTTTATCTGTTGAGTGGCCAGCAAGGCCATCACCATAGATGAGGTTCTAAGGCTGGAATGACAGCTTTGGGACTGAACAGGGGAGGAGGAAGGACAGAGTCCTAGGGTAGACAGTGGTCTGGAGAGCCTAGGGCTCTCCATGTTTTATCATCAGAAGTACAATGTCTCAGAAATCCTGTCAGTGTTGGGTACCTCAAGCCCCAGCAGGGTATTCAAACACTCTCTAACAGAGCTGGGGAGAGGAGTTGGATATAAGAACTAGCAACAGTAACAATGTGGCCAAGGTCATGGCCAAAGGGTAGGGTCAGAGTATGGGGAGACAGCGCTGTGGCAATGGGCACAGTCACCACACCTGAGTCTGAAGGGCTAAAAGAGGAGCATGTTCCAGACTCAGCAGAAAGCATCACAAGGAAAGAGGAACTGACCCCCTATTGCACCCCAGGGGGAGGGCAGCATCCTGCAGAACCATGCTCCACCCCAGGAAGAGGGTAGCATCCTACAGAACCATGCTCCACCCCAGGGGAGGGCAGCATCCTACAGAACCATGCTCCACCCCAGGAGGAGGGTAGCATCCTATAGAACCATGCTCCACCCCAGGGGAGGACAGCATCCTACAGAACCATGCTCCACCCCAGGGGAGGGCAGCATCCTGCAGAACCATACTGTCTTCTGTCTTCTGAACCCTTGTTCTAATCCCGCATTAGCAGAATCACAGACTGTAAAATCACAGACCACAGCCTACATCTGGCTCACTGTCTCTTTCTGTAAATACAGCTCCATTGACACAAAGAGTGACCGTTGATTTGTCTACTGTCTACATTCACTTCCACACTGGTAGAATCCAGTAGCTGAGACAGAGGTTGCGTGGCCTGCAGAACCATCAGTGTTGGCTGTCTAGCCCTTTAATAAGCATCTACAGTGTGGTTAGACTAAAGTCACTGGTATCCAGAGGTCCCAGGACCTCCACACCGACAGCCAAACTAACCACGCCCTTGTTGGTGATGCTAAGCATAGAGTCCAAAAACTAGTAGGTGAACCTAGGCCAAAAGCTGAAAACAAAATCCTCTGTAATCCCCCTGCTGCCAACCAGACCACAAGTGTCTCTGCAGCCTCTGTGAAAGAGCCATTTCTGAATTAGCCTCATACAAAGAAAAGGCAGCTGTGGAAAGATACAGGATGAAGCTGGAAAAGCCACTTAGCACTTCTCATATTATCTGGTGAATTTTCTGTAAGTTCAGTATTACCTGAATATGCTTTTCAACAACTAAAGAAAACTGACTAGTAAACAAGAAGTACATAAGGTCTTTTTCTGACCTCCATGGGTATACACACACACACACACACACACACACACACACACACACACACACACGCAAATAGGCACATGTGCATACACACACAAATGAAAACAAAAATTCTTTCCCTAAAGGATAATTCAGAGAACATTGAGTCTGTGAGAAAATTAGATCCGGGTGACAGGGATCGGACATCACATGAGCTTTATCAGTGAGGAGGAGGAGGGCACAGCCATGTCTTATAGGCAGAGGCTTTGCTGCAGGGACACGGGGATTGACAGGACTAGAGCAGGGCACTTGGAAGTCAGCACTGCAGGAAATGCTCAGGGCCAGGCAGGTGAGGTATATCTGTGGCGCATGTCTAGTCTGAGCAGGAAGGACCTAACCTAACCAATAGGAGCCAACATCCTGAAAAGCCTGCCTGCAAGCTTGAGCCTGCTCTGACATCTGGTAGCTGAGACTTGTATGGTTCCCTCCACCATAGCCACTAAGAGTAGCTCACTGTACCTGAAGCACCCATAGGCAACATGGGCTCTGCTAAACACATACCCGGGAAAGGTGTCTACACATTGACTCCCCAGTAAAAACCCTGGACACTGAGTCTCTAGTGAGTTTCATGGTGGAGCTTCTGTGTGTGCTAGGACAAGTACACCCATCCTATATGAGTCTCCTAGAGAGGACCCTGGGAACTTGTTACTGGTTCCTTCTGGATGCTATGTTGGACACCTTTGCCCTGGGCTAGTTTTGTTACGTACAAATGTCACTGCAATGAATCTTAGACATGAACTCAGCTGAGTCCTCCTAGGGAATCACAGGACCTGGGCGTGGTCTTACAGATTCCTGATTTGATGATAGATCTGCATTTCCTTACTTCCTTGCCAGGGGAAGTTGTGTTGAGTGGACTTTTCCACATCACCTTCCTAGGCCATCTCTGCAGACACCTTCCCCCCCCCCCCCAATCACTGCTGCTTTACATGCAAGGGGCTAGCGATTCAGAGGCTCCTGCTTCCCACTCAAGGTCACCCAGCTCTCCTGATTGACAGCCCAGGTGACCTATCACTCTCCTGCACCTCATCCTCCGGGTTCACCCACAGTGCTCATATTGCTTGCAAGAAACTCAGGGGTGTTTCTGTTAATTTGCTTGATCCCCATCTGATCCATCCCCTATTTTAAGACTGTAATCCATTTTATCATAAGATGTTTCAGCAAAGCTCCTCTAGGCTCTGCCTCTTAATCTTGATAGTGAATTTGAGCCACGATTAGAAGAAAGACAATGAAGACTCCTCAATAAGATTCATCAAGGGTGATAAATGCCCCTTTAAAGGGACTGCATATCCATTCACTGAATAACTCTGTTCTAAAAATGAAAGTCACACCTGGGGAACTGAAGGGCTGGTTATGAAAATGCAAATGGGAATGTAGTTATTGGCTGAGCTGAATTCTGCTCATCTTGCCACAAAGAAGGACGAGCAGAAAGGACCCTCCTAAGGCAAGCCAGGGATATCACAGAATGCAGGGACTGGCACTAGCTGCCTTAAAATGATAGGTGCTGTCTGCATTCAGAGGCAGCAGACGATCCCAGATGATGTGACTTCTATTACCCCGAATGTATTTGTATTCTTTTGAAAATAAAGATCTCTTTCGGCTTGGCCTTCTTTCTCATTAATATTTCTCAAAGTGGGCTGCATTCAATGCTCTGGTCTGTGAGATAATTTTCGGTGGTATCCTCGAAAGCATTTCTTTTAAATTCATGGTTGTTCCTTATTTTAATGCTTGCCTCCTATTTATAGCAAGTGATATTGACTTTCTATTTATGCTGATAGAAAACTTCCTCTCCAGATATAGTTGCACAGCATCATAATCTGACTTAAATAGGAGCTGGTAAAGACTAAAGAGGAAGCAATTGTAGTTTTCAAAAGCATATACAAGATTGAAGTTGGAGAAACTGTGGTGGTATTGTGTTCCCCAAAGTATTGTGCACCCTAATAAACTTATCTGGGGTTAGAGAACAGAACAGCCACTAGATATAGAGGCCAGAAAATGGTGGCACACACGCCTTTAATCCTATCACTTGGAGGGCAGAGATCCATCCGGATCTCTGTGAGTTTAAAGCCACACTGGAAACAGCCAGGCATGGTGACTCACGCCTTTAATCCCAGGAAGTGATGGCAGAAAGCAGAAAGGTATTTAAGGCATGAAGACCAGGAACTAGGGGTGGTTAAGCTTTTAGGCTTTTGAGCAGCAGTTCAGCTGAGATTCATTCTGGATGAGGACTGAGAGGCTTCCAATCAGAGGAAACAGGATCAGCTGAGGAATTGGCAAGGTGAAGTAGCTGTGCTTCTCTGATCTTCCAGAATTCACCCCAATACTTGGCTCTGGATTTGTTTTTATTAATAAGACCTGTTAAGATTCGTGCTACAAGAAACCCTGACTGAATAGCTTCTCTGGGAAGGTTTGCACACAGGCAAGTCCATCCAGATTTGAAGACAGATTCAGCAGGAATCCCAACGAAGTATAGTCTAACTGAATTTTGAATCAGTGGTTCCAAAAATTTGGTCTCTAGAATTCACCTTCCATAGTCTCTGGAAGGTTGTGATGATGTTGACTGTCAACTTGACAGGATCTAGAATGTCTTAGAGACAAATCTCTGGTCATGCCCATGAAGGATTTTCTTTATTACGTTAATTAAGGTGTGTGTCGGCACTCTAGAGGGTGAGGTTCCAAACTGCATCAAAAGGAGCGAGCTGGCTGAGTATGGACATTCATCTTTGCTTCCTGACTATGGATGCCACATGAGCAGCTGTCTCACTCTCATGCCACCATGATGGACTGTACCCTCAACCTGTGAGCCTTCCTGCCTTCCTCGAGTTGTTTGGTTAGGTATTTTATCTCAACAATGAGGAAGGTAATTTTACAGATGTTGTTGGAAATGTTGATCATTGGACTCAGAAATTCTGGTGCTAGGGTCCAGAGACAAAGGATTTGAAAGTCCTCAGACTCTACCATGTGAGACAATTCACCCATGATCAGTCATCCATGCCATAAATTCCTGCAGGAGAGGCATCTTTCATAAACAAAGCCCATACCTCACTCTAGTCACAAAGGACAAAAGCCTTTCAACCATTTTACTGAAGACACATGACACATGCTGGGAGCTAATTATGGGAAGTTGAGGCCCTAGGCTACTGCAGCAAATGATGTTTTCCTCTACAAGGAGTCTTAAGGGCCCAGAGATGTGATCTCCTGGGGTGTCTGTAGAGAAGACCTCCTAGGGAGACCAAGACATGTATTCATTTTATTGTCATAGACTGATGGCACTAATGAAACCCCAGGCAGGAATTAAAAGCCCTCAATGTGTGGCATGCTTATCATAACAGGATGGGTTCCATCCCCCTCCTGTATGTGAGCAGAGACCTTGAGCCTGCAGAAACTTCCATCTGAGGCCAGGAGTGAGGGACAGAGGCCTGCTGGTGGACAGAGGCGTGTTTAGCCATGTAGAAAGCTAGGGCTGTACACATCAATGGCCACGTGCAAGCTTAATATACAGCAGCAGAAATGACAGCAAGGGTAAGACCAGCAGGGGAGCCCTCTTCATCTCTGCAGTCATGAGTAACAGTGCAGGGTTCATGTTCCTAGGAAGCACATCAAGCTAAAAGTGAGGGTGGCGACCTTATCTGTGGCTTTGAATGAAACCCCTACATCTAAATTTGGTGCAACAGTGAGTTTAAGTCCAGGTGTGGCATGACCTTGAAAAGATGAAACGGGATTTATGTAGAGCTCTTTCTTTGTGAATATTCAAAGGAGCATGAATCGCTCAAAATTCTACAAAGCTGCTGCCATCCAGTACAGTGGCCTGCAGCCACATGTGTGTGGAACACTGAAGAGGTAATGAGTCCTACCTGATGGTGCTGGGAGGCGCAGAATGCACACTGGAACCCAAAGTGTTAGCACATAAATATCTCAAGATACTTCATCTCTGTCTTTTAGTTTTTAATTTTTATTTGCATGCATCTGTATGTGTGTATGTATGCCATGTGTATGTAGATTCCTAAAGAGGCCAAAAGAGGGAGTAAAGTGTCCTTGAGCTGGACCTACAGACATTTGTAAGCCACCTAACATGGGGGCTAGGAACTATACTCCAGTCCTCGGCAAGAGCAGCAAGTGCTCTTAACCTCAGGGCCATTTGTGTCCCCAGCCCCATTCCTAACTTTTATATTGACAGTATGTTAAAACCACATAATGTTTTGAAGACACTGGGCTCCAGAATGTATATTACGATTAACATCACCTGTTTCCTTTTATGTCTTTTAATGTGACTACCAGAATAGTTTAAATGACACATAGAGCTTCGATTACTTCAGAAAGGGGTCCACTTACATTTTCTTAAAGGACCAAATAGACTGTGTGTTAGGTTTTGTAGAATAATGGGGTGAAATTTTGGCAAATTTTTAGCCCCATTTCAAGAAGTATTTGAAATGTAACCAGCAACCATTTAAAGACATAAACCTATTCATAGCTTGCATGCTGGACACAGCAAGCGGCCAACAGGATCTGGGCTGTGGATCAGCTTGCAGACCCCGCTGCAGAGCAGAACATTGCTCAAATCATTCAATGTAGACAGAAGTATTGTTTCTGTAGAGCCAACTGGATGAGGATGTTTTTCTTTTGTTTATGTTTTGAGACAGCATTTTATAAAGCCCAGACCAGCCTCAGAGTCACTATGTAGCCAAGGATGACCTTGAACCTTTCATAGTATTGCCTCTGCCCAGCCTGGGGTGCTGGAATTATAGGCATGTGCCATCATGGCCATGTGTATGGAGGTGGGGTGGGGGTGAGGAATAGAACCCAATTTTCCATTCATGCTGGTGAATACTCCATCAGCTGAGCAACATCCCAGCCCCTATGTGAGGAAACGTTTCTTAGGTATGTGACAGTCAAAGAAAACTGAGACTCGGACCCAGAGCTGGTCAGCTGATCAGAGGCTAAGTGGGACGAGTGCCAACTGCTAAGCTCACATTCCCAACCGCCTTTTAGCTCCTCTTCCTTTAGGACCACATGACTATGTCAGGGATCCCTGGCACCACACTTGGCCTCAGTTAGTTTCTGGCCAAATGGAGAAGGAGGAGAAATACACAAGAGTCTTGAATGGAGCTCAGGTGTTTTTAAGATTCATTTCTTGCTTCTCCTGTTGTCAAAATGACGAAGGACTGGGTATAGCTTGGCTGTCTGATGCAGGCCTCTGCTCTGCATGCACAAGGCCCTGACTTTTAAATTCATACAAAAGATGTGTTCAGCCTACAGAATGAGAAGAAACAGGTCTCCAAGGGCCCAACAACAAGCGTTGGACTTGGTCTAGCAAGAGTTAATCTTCTAATTGGGAGACTGATTAACACAGGAAATACAGTGCATATCCTGTCTTCTGAAATCGGGCAAGCTGGCTAACATGGAGCTGAGAAAATTATTATTTATTAAAAATGAGATAGTCATGGGCCAGTGACTAATCCTGATTGGGTTCAGAAACAATTCCCCACCCACGAAGCAAGTAATACATTTTTTCCAGAAAGGTGTTTTGTTAAATACAAAATGCCAATCCCATTATTATGCATCCCCTAGGGGTTCCCATGTAGCATCTTTTCACATTATAATCTTATCAACTCAAAAGAGCCCTTCATGGCTAGCGCCCATTCTCTCTCTGGCATAGCTGCTACATGGTGGCCTTGCAGAGTTGTGAGATTTCTTCCCAGGCCAGGCTAGGGTGTCCCTGAGGCTTCTATGGGTTGGCTTGGAGACACGTCATGGAGTAGACACCAGTTAACATCAGGCTCTTCTGCAGACATAGATAAGAACAGAGAAGGACAGAGAGGGACTGTTCATCTCCAGTGATTATAAAAGCTGCATAAATGGCGTGAGTGGCTCATGGAGGGTCAGAAGAAATGCACTGGGAACACATTCTCCAAACTAACAATGTGCTAGCCTCATGTCCATAGGGATGAGAAGAATACAGGCAGAGACCCCTGGCTTCTTGGATTGATCTTAGACTTTGTTGCCCAGCAAACTTCCCATTGAACTTTTATTCTAACTACCACTGACTTATCTACACATCTGCCACAGAGGCAGCTTCCTTTCCAGACCTGAAGTTTGGTGCATGCGTGAAAAGGACAATGTTGATGGTTTTGCAGTGGCACTGTACACATTAAAGACCCCCCACTGATGAGCACGGTGCATGGGAAGCGTGTCATGCAACTATCCATATTTTGACATTTATCAAGTAGGGGAAGCTTCCAGACTGGAAACTGGTCTCTAATATCAGTTCTTCCACTGACTAGCATCTGAGATTGTTTCCACAATAAACTTATCCACTTTAGGAATAAAAAGTTAAGAGTGGCGATTTTGTGACGGATCTTGGTAATCCGTTGCTGATGTTCTATGATGTTTGCTAGTCCAACAGCAGCACCTTTCCCAACACAGCCTCCCCAGCATCTGCTGCCACATAATTGGAGTTGTCTGAATTCAAATCTGCCTGTCATCCATGCTGCAGTCAGGTTTGTATAGGACTGCAATGGCTGGTGCCTGGTAGAAGCTGCAGAGACTCATTTTCTCTCTATCCATTTATTTCAGAATGTACAGTTATTTGTATAATGTCAGCAGATGCAGATGTATGAGCTACTGTGATATGGAAATGACACAGAGACAATTTCAGGATTGTTACTGTGTTGTGTCTTGTCTTGTTTTCTTTGTGGTAGGAATACTTAAAGAGAGAATAAGGTGTATTTTTCACGGTGGGTCTTGCACACGATTCATAATGTAATTATAACTGTGGATGGCATGCAGCCTTCCCAGCTACAAGTACATTTAATAGACTACATTTTCTGCTTATTTTTTTACAATCATGTTGACAGGCATTGAGAAGGGAAAGGAAGAAGGAGAGGAAATAGATGAAGACTACTACACTTCGGTGGTCACGAATATCTGCTTTCTCTAAGTGGATATTGCCATGCGCTCATTAGAGTGGGAAAGGAAGTTCCAGCCATTGAAAAATTTATTTTTGAACTGGTTTCAGGCTCATAATTAATGGCTAATATTCTGTCATTTATATAGAATTAAAATAAACAGTGGTTTAATGAGATTTCACTAGGCCACTTGCAAGCACTCAATCAAATCTTATTTTCAGTATGTGAAAAATGTCTCCTTGACTCTTAATGCACTTAGGGTCAACGGTACCATCTTCATACATAAAAGATTCCAGTCTGCTTTAAAAGGAGAGGTAATTATAAGATGAGGGTCACAAAGAAGGTCTAGGATTTGTGTAACTTCTATTCTAATTAATTTATCATATGTGAGATTTTGCTTTGGCTTCCAAATGTTGATCTTTTATAGCTATTACATTCCACGTGATAATGAGTTTTATCCCTTGGAAAGGTCATCCCCGATATAATTTCACTGTTACTGTGGGAGCCCACAAGCATAGATGTTCCTGTATGTGCTCACATCTTGAAAAGTCATTCCACAATCATGAGTCTTCTTTGTCCTTTGATGCTATATAACAAAACAAAACAAGACACCAAAGGACTGGAGCATTTGAACAAAAGATGATAACTTCAATTAATCATCAGGAAGGTCGCCTTTGCAGTGGTAGCCCAATGGTGTCATGCTGATCAGTGGGAATGTTTCTATCTGAAAATGTGTGTGTGTGTGTGTGTGTGTGTGTGTGTGTGTGTGTGTGTGTGTGTTTTACTCCTTCTGTTTTCTAAATGGAAAGGCCTGGATGCTATTGCTGTTACGTCTAATATTTACTGCAGGATTGTCTTTGCTCTGGGCAATGTGGTCCTCAGCCACAGTCCTTGTCTTAGCACCCCCCACTCCCCAAATTATCAGAAGACCTTTGTGTTCTGGGTCACCTTGATTCCTTCTGATACTTTTCACTCCTTGAAAGACTATATTCTTTCAGGAAAACTGCAGTTACTCTTAATTACACAATCTTCCAGGACCTCCGCACATTCAACTAACTCAACTACAAAAGAAGAAAAAGTAGGAGGAGGAGGAGAAAGAGGAGGAGGAGGAGGAGGAAGAGGAGGAGGAAGAGGAGGAGGAGAAGGAGGAGGAGGAGGAGGAGGAGGAGGAGGAGGAGGAGGAGAAGAAGAAGAAGAAGAAGAAGAAGAAGAAGAAGAAGAAGAAGAAGAAGAAGAGAAAAACTCCAAAGACATATAATTGTCAAATGGAAGCCTCTTATATTAACCACAAAGCTAAGTTGGTAGAATTCTATCTCAAAGAAACAATGTCGAACCAGCTCAGGATGAATGTGTGATTTCAGTTACTATTTCTGAAATGTTGAAACTTTGCACATCCCAAACCTTGACTGCAAAGAACCCCTGGAGTGTACATGCCAATGATCACCTGGGATCCTGGTCACATGCAGCCTCCCATTCTGACTCTGTGAGTGTGGGCTGGGGCCTGAACATCTGTTTTTGTGACATGTTCTCAGATCCACAGACCAGAGGTTGAAAAGCAGAGCCCTGGATGTTGATGGAGAGCAAACAGAAACCAGGTCACAAGACAAGGTTCTACTTCCATTCCCAGGAATATTTGCTAAGCATCTTCTCCAAGCCCTGCCCATGGCAGCACCAAGATACCTTCTTCTGAAAGGATATGAGAAGAACATTGTTACTGATGCTGGCTCCTTCCACATCTTATCACCAGAAAGATCTGAATTTCAGAGAAGTCAAACTATCACACTGAGTGAGCTTGTTTCCATAGACACCCCCATGTGTGTGGAACACACTTTAAATGGGCCTTTTTCTGTGTTTGGAATGATTCACTGATTCATTCAACAAATGTATCAAATACAAGAATATGTTGCTCAAAGAAACAGACACACCCCTGCCTTCATAGAGAGCCAAGGTATGGAGAGACTGGGCAGCTGTGTACATAAATACATGTGTAACGAAACATGAGGAAGAAGAGGGCATGTTCTTCCATCTCTTAACTCTTCCCCTTTACCACTTATAAACAAACAAATAAAATATACACTCTTTCTGTTTTTTATCTGTTCAAAAAATGTCCAGTGCTTAGCCTTTAAATGGGGTATCTATATCAGACCCCTTCTCACAAGGCTCAGGGACCGTCATGGAAGAAGGAACAGAAAGATCATAAAGAGCCAGAGGTCAAAAAAGCCTGGGGTAAAAGAGTATCCACTATTCATGACATGACTTCTATACTCACAAACTTACAGCAGCTGTAGGAACCTGGTTATAAACTATGCAAAACCAACCCAGTCAAAGTTCTACCATAAGTGAGAGGGACCCATGAACTTCCACCCACAGCTAAAGAGCTATGGACAGCTGACGGCTACTGAGGGATGCAAAACCTGTTTCCTTTATTGGTGTTGCCCCTGGTAGGTCAGCTGTGTTCCAGGATGGCCCCACATCCATGAGCATACAGGTAGCCAGCACCAATTGGACTCAATGAGTGATAAGGAAAACAGAAGAGAACATGAAGTCAGGATGAGGTAGAGATAGGTGTTGGAGAATTTAAGGGGAGCAGTGGAGGGGGTGAATATTACAAAAATAAATTCTATGCATATATGATATTCTTAAGGAACTAATAAAGCTTATTTAATTTGTAAGATTTAAAATGTATAAAAACAAGAAATGCCTGTTTATCAGGCCTGATATCATATGCAAAGATATCTTATGCAAAGAACACGGCTAGCTACTCTTGAGGACCACAAAGGGTGTCAGGAGAGAAAAAAATAACTTCTGGTGGACATGATCAGCATACAAGACCCAAGCCCATGAGGTCTTTCATGGACCTTAGCGTGGTGCCATTAGGAGCTGAAATTCAAATAAATGCCTTGGAAAATAAATGAATGAAGTTGTCAGCAAACTGTGTCCCCTTGGTATTCAAATCAGAAAATGATGCAGCTGGGCAGCCTTGACCCTGAACTTTACAAGCAGATAGAGCAAGGTAGGGTCTCAGCCCTGCCACCATCGAGCTCATAGCAACCCCTTCCCCCCTTGGAGGCAGGGTGGAGTGGGGTGGGGTGGAGTGGGTGACCGTAACATTTTCCTCACCCTAAGGCCTAGCAAAGAGTGTTGAATAGTAAATAAATGCCCATTAGTGTTGACCTCATCCTCATTGTGGCTGTTCTCATGGTTACTATGGAATAGTGTCTGATGGGGCTCTCGAAGGTGGTGAAGCATTTTGACACATGGGGGATGATGAGAAAGATTCTGCAGAGGAAACAAGTCTCTGAGAATCCGATTATTGCTCACACATTCAATAAATATGCCACTGGTTATTTGTGCTTGCCAGAGAATTAGGTGGGGATTAATTAATATTTATAATGTATTTTGATATCCATGTTGTATCTAGTGAGCAATTAGTTCTGTAACACAAAGCCAAATCCTTTTACAAACCAAACAATGTAAGACAAACCCAATACAGCTATATAAGAAAGCATGGAATTTCATTAACTCATCTTGCAGGAAAGATGAATCCAGTTGGGTCCTGCCCAGACCTCTCAATAATTCTTGTTGAGTTTTTCTCCAGATTCTGACTCCTTTTCTCCATCCTACCCTGTGAAGCCCCAGATCAAATCATTTTCTCTTAAGCAAATGTGGTAACAGAAATGGAGTAAAAGTCAGTAGCATTCTGGCTCTTCCAACCGGGGAAATTTGAAGAGCATAGAGTATAGGGATGGTTTAATACAGAAAATCCAGCCCCACCATCCCAGTCTAGTGGGGTAAAGGTTCTATGCTCCCTTAATCTATAGCCATACTAGGAAGAGAAAGTGTGGTGGTGGTGGTGGGGTATATAAAGAGAGTTAACTGGACCTATGCAGAGGGTTCAAATGGATTCTAGTAAGGAACCTTCTCCCCTCCCTGTCTGTTTCCCATGGACCATTCTGACTTCTGGATACTGTTCTGCTATACATCATAAATCCCATGGTTTATCTATGCTTATCATTTCGGCCTCAAGAGCCCCACCCAGTCTCCAGAGTAGAAGGTTCTGGTCCCTGTAGCTTTAGCTGGAAGCAGGTACACATGGAGAGGGAGCTGTAGGGCAGCTTTCTCTCCTACCTCTGTCCTTTCTCCTTGTGTGAAACTATAGAAGTGATTTTGTGGTGGGAATGTGCCTTGTGCTAATGGAAGTCTTTGTAACAAAACACAGTGAGCCTAAATCCCAGGCTACACCTGTCTGGAGAATGCATTATCCTCACCCTTTTCCAACGTGTCTCCATCTGCCAGAACTAAGATGCTCCTAAAGTGCAGGGCATTCGGTGATGAGAGTAGGGCCAATGAGGTAGTTGATCACTCTATTTCCATCTTACCTTACAAGGTAGAGTGCTTGTTTTCCATCAGGATGTAGATCTACCCACACACCATTTGATCATCCTATGTCATCAAATCTCACCAGAATTTTTCCTTGCCATCATTCTCTTCAAAAAGCCCAACCAATATATGGCCTGTTCACATAAATACTGCTTCAATGCGGAGGATCTTTCAGAATCAGTGTTCAGATAATACCCTCCCCAGAGACTCCTAGCAACAGTGGTAACTCTCAGTGCCAATGATAAAACAGATGAGAGCTTGTTCAGAGGGAAGTTAGCACAGCTGTGCCTACAGCTCTCCTCTGCTGTACTGCATGCTTCTACAAAGGGCAGGACCTAGTCGTCTACCACTCTAGCCGGCGAAGTCCATGACTCACTCGATTGCCATAGTGACATTCACCATGAAGCCCTTGTCCATCATTTGTGGACAGACCTTGATCAGCACCATGACACCATTCTACTTACATTTCGGGTTGTCCAGCACCTAACTCAAGTCTTTAGAGTCCGAAAGACTATAGCTATTGATGGTGGAGAGACGATTCAATGGGTAAGTGCTGAACATATAAGCCTGAGGACCTGAGTTTGGATCTCTAGAGGTCACATAAAGCCAGGCATGGTGTGTGTACCTGGTAATCAGGAGACAGGTGGATGTCCAGGTTTGATGGCCAATGAGTTAGGTTGAATCAGCGAGTTATGAGTTTAGTGAGAGACTTGGTCTCAAAAACTATGGTGGAGCCCAGTAAAGGAACACACACACACACACACACACACACACACACACACACACACACACACACAGAGAGAGAGAGAGAGAGAGAGAGAGAGAGAGAGAGAGAGAGAGAGAGAGAGGGAGAGAGAGAGAGAGAGAGAAATAGCTCCTGTATACAAAGCCCTCTTATATTGAAACAATGCATTCTAACTAAAGACGGACAAAATCTCTCAGAACGGGGTCACTCTGGCTGGAAAATTACAAATCTAAACTTTTTTCAGCCCCCCCCCCCCGAAAGTTTAAGATCCATATTTTACTAAGTCAGCATTACATTTTTTTAAAGAAAGAAATGAGTTTCGGCAGAGGAAGGCTGAGGCCGTGATGCCTCAGTGAGCTGTGGACCAAATGTGGTCATGGAGAGAAATAACTTCCACATTATCACCAGACAGAGGGTGAACAGAACACGCTCGGGGCTTGGTGAGTGCTTCAAAAGCCAGCCATGTGGCGTTTCTCTGTCATTAGCTCCACTGCGCATCCTGTCTACCTTCCCTAAGTCTCCTGGGAGTTAGCGACCTCAGCTTCTTCAGCAGCTGAAACACCCAGGTCAGTGTCTGGGAATGATGCAAGTTCATCACTGCCTACATCATCAGCTGTACCTGCCAAACTCTCGCCAGCCAATCCACCAAGCTACTTACGAATCAGCCCAGCCAAGGGAATCAACTACTATGTTCTGTAGTGCACAGGTACTTCCACTGTGCAAAGCAACTGGAAATGATTGGAGTGTTCTTCCTTACCACCTGGCATACGTGCTCTGGTCTGGAGCAACTGGGGCTTTATTCCCATGACGACTAAAGAAAATTAACTTTTTGAAAGGACCTTTTATGTATACAAATAGAATACACCTACCTGTTTCAAAAAGGACAGGTTCTGCTCCTGCTCATGTGCAAATTCAAACAATTTAAAATTACAGAAAATGCTTAAAATTTTATCTTCTCTTTCAGTAGGGGATTGAATTTGAGATTGCATGTAGAAAATCAAAACCACATGACCATTTTATATTGCCGTCACCATTCATTACTAAAATCGGCATTTTGACTTGTACAATTTAAGCCTCTGGAAGCACAGGAGGCTCTGTGCTCCTAAAATAGTCTGGCTGCATGTAAAAACGGCCATCCGATTTCAGGTTTGCATTTGACTCTTTGTGGCTATTTATAGCAAAGTAATTCAGAAGCCGAATCACTTTTCCCTTGGCAGACAATGCATCTCAAAAATATTTGTTAAAATTGGGTAGATTTGAGAGAAATAGGCCAAAGCTAACTGAGTCCTCACCAGTGAGTACATTCAATATTGAATCAAGAACTCTTTCTAGCTAATGAGAAATTTCTCTTTCATTTTGGTTTTTGTGAACAGCCAAAGGGGGAAAACAATGCAGAGGTGCTACCCAAAACTAAAAGTACCACTGCTGTGCAGCCTAGCTATAGCATGCCCTCAAATATGCAAAAGGAGTCTAAGCGCCACGGACACCTTCCCTTACAGCTGGAGCTGCTGCGGCACTGCTCGCAATGACCAAGAGACGTCACCTGCCTGAGTGTCCATCAACAGATGATGGGATGGAAAACCGTGGTGCATGCGCACAATGCAGTTGTGCAGTCTACTCAACCACAGAAAAAAGGAAATTGTGCCATTTGCTGGGAAATGGCTTGCTCATATAGGGGTCCAAGACTTTGCCTAGATATATAAATATATGGGGGGAGGTGATCATCAGGAATGGTTGGAGAGGGAAAACGAGGAGGGCGTAGGAATAAATACAAAGTACGTGATACACGTGGATGCAAATATCTGTATGGAACCCATCACTACGCATGGTGAACACACACCAATTTAAAAGGAAGCTCTCATTTAAAAATGCCCCCTGGAATTTTCTTCACGAGGTTAGGTTGTGACAACAGTCTTGGAGGGTGTCCAAACAGCAGGATGTCCCTCATTGCTCTGGCAAGCTAAGGCAAAACATACCTGTGATTTCTGATAATTTTCTTATTTACTTACTACACACATGAATGGAAAGCTCTTTGGGAAAAGTGAAGTCTTTTAATTATATTGTTATGATTATGGTATTGAAAAATTTTCAGTATTTGAATTTTCAAAGAAACATGGGATTGTTTCTTTCGGGACAGATCGTGGAACACAGAACCATCTACAAAAAGCCCAGCCTCCTGAAAGCTTCCATGCTGGAAATCTGAGACAGAACGATACCCAAAGAACCCAGCTCTGCCCGCTGTTTGGTTGTCCATGTCCGGACACAGGGCACGTGAGTGAGAAAGCTTCCAGATGACGGTTTCTACTGTCCTAAATTAGACCCACTGTCCTGAGCCCAGGCAACCAATCCCTAGACTGCGAGAGACAATAACAGGGGCTGGGGAAATGGCTGCTGGTGGAATGCTGTGCCAAGCATACTCAAGCCCTGGGCTCGGTCCCCAAGACTGCACAAACTAGGTTTGGTGGTACATACCCATCTTCCTGGCACTGGGAAGACAGAAGTGGAGGGACCTGGAGTTTTGGAGCATTTGTTGTTGTAAATACTGCTGTAAGGAATCTCTGCCTGCACATGCATACATGACCTCTTGATGGTGGCTAATGTCACTTTTTCCTGATGGGCAAGGCTAATGCCTTCGGGAGGTCAGAGGAGTGAATTCATGCATGGTATAGAAGCAGTGTCTGCACATAGTAGGCCCTCCACCCACACAAGCTCTGACACTGTGGATGGAGTGAAGACAGAGGGAGGCACTGTTCTCTTGTTGTACCTTTACAAGGCTCATCTCTGACATGAGGCCTTTGATAGTCCTTCTTCCTGAAATGCCCTCCTCCCATTTGCCTCCACGTCCCTTCTAAACCCTGCATTTTACTAGAGATCCATATAAACACATCTTTTTTTTTATTGGTTTTCTGTTTTTGTTTTTTGAGACAGTGTCTCACTCTGGTAACCTAAACTGGCCTTGAACTTTGAACTCAGAATGATTAGTCTCGTTGTATAATGGTTAGTACTCTGGACTCTAAACTTGGGGCAATTCTCTTACCTCAGTCTCCCAAATGCTAGGACTATAGGTGTGCAGCACTTCCTTGTAAGGAAGCCCTCCCTGGCCATTGACCCACACAGGCTCTGGGTCTTTTAATTCCAAGTCATAGACTACTGTGTTCCTCTACTCAGGTTCTTGTTCACATTTTCATTGAAACAGCCCCAAGTGCGTTACACAGTGGGGGGTCTCCTTGCAGTCTGGGCAGCCAGCTCCCAGATAGTCTGGCTATTGTAAGCCCAGCATCACACTCATGCTTGGCTGTCCATGAGCCAATCCGCAAAAAGCAGTGAGAAAAGGCAGGCAGGGAGATCACCTAGAACCAACCTTGCTGGGCCAAATGGGGCTCCCCCAGGCCAGACTCAGAGGCTGTACAGGCCGATTCAAGCCTGGGAATCCCAGTCACCTCCCTCAAGCTGCCCCTCATTAGTATAAATTTTCAAAACCATCTTATGCCAATATCATAAAGATAATTTCCTCTTGGAAAGGACACTGACTCATTTGCTTTAAACAGTCATTAATGTTTCAAAGTGTCCCCCAGAATCTCATGTCAATGATCCCATAGGGAATTTGAAAGTAAAAACAGAAAAAAAATATATAACGATGTGGGGAAAATGTCAGATGAGAACCGTAAATGTTTCACGGACCTTCAGCTAATGCTGTTGCTGTCAAAGTTCAAGGATTAAACAGTCATCAGTGCCCTACCTTCCTCGGGTGCCCACCCCTTCCTGATGGTGGTGCCAATGACGACCGCTTCAGATGTAACTGATGGCTTTATTAGTGAGGAGACCGTGGTCTCAAAGTCACAAGGCTCACTGACAATGGGAGAGGCAGGTCCCACTGGCTGGCAGCAAAGGACCCCACCAGATGCATGGAAAAGTGTCTTCATACGTGTAAGGATAACCTATAGGAGTGCAGTTTAACATGGGTGCCCTGATCCAAAAATGACACAAATCCTTTATGTTCAGGGTCACATCCAGTAAGTGCAGAGCACACATGTATCCTTCTTATCGGAGAAATTTTTTTCAGACCTAAGTCCCTAGGGTGGATAGCTACTGAGTCTGATGTGATGTCTTGAGTTTCTCAGGGAGGGGTCCTGTCTGTCTCCTTTGCTTCTGTATTACCAGTGCTTATCAAAGATCTGCTACATTGTAGAGGAAGAAGAAACGCTCGTTGAGCAGGGGAGATAGCCCAGTAGGTAAAGTACGTGCCTTGCAAGTGTGAGGACCCAAGTTCAATCACCGGAATCCGTGTTTTAAAAAAAATCACTCTGCCCCTGGGCGCTTGTAATGCCAGTACTGGGTGGCAGAGACAGAAGGGTCCCTGGAGCTCACTGGCTGGCCAGCATAGCCTAATGGGAACATCTTGGGTCAATGAAAACTCCTGTCTCAAAAAACAAAGTGCACAGCACACCCAAGGTTGACTGACCTCTGTCCCCGCCCCCACATATACATATGTATGCATGGCTACCTGCACACACATGGACTCCTACATGAACATTCACCCACATGGATAAAATAGACACCTTTTGGATAAATTCTATGCATGAGTAAACAGTTAACTCTGTAGCCTGGGACCCAAGCAGAGCAAAGGCATGCCTGCTGCCCTGATTTTGCCTTGACACTAAATGGCTATTATGAGACCTTAAGGAAATTGCTTTAGTTCTCTGTGCCTCAGTTTCACTATCTATAAAATGGGCATATAGCATACACTCATCTCCCAGGGCTATGTGGAATAAATATGGCAGTACTCACACAGTGCTTAGGAAAATGCTTGATGCATGTGAAGGGACACATGAGCTCTTTCATAACAGTGCCATGGTGACAGATGAGCACCTATACTGAGTACCCAATACATACTGGACCCTGTGCTCAGAGCTTTACCTGCACCATTGACTCCATCAAACCCTTAACCCCCTACCCCCATCTTCTCAGCACAGCAGATACTTTTGTCCCTGCTTTAAAGATGAGGGAGCTGAGTGGCAAGGACCAGGCAGTGATGCTCTCTCACAGAGAGAAGGATCCACTCCTAGGCCTCCTGATGGCCTCATGCCTTCTTTCTAAGTCAGCTTCTGCAGCTCCAGAAACATTCAGCAGACTGTGTCAACACCAGCGAGTGTGCTCCCACAGGACCCATCACTCACTCCAGCCCCACCCCCCAGCTGCTTTTGCAGTTCCACTCACCCCTCCCAAAAGACCATGTGACTCACTCACATGTTTGTGTTATTGGCTAGCCAGGTCAGTTCTACCAGCTTGGAGATGTAGGAAACTGTGGGTAGTTGGTGAATATTGAGGAAAATAAAGAGGGAGAGAACAAGGCAGGGAGGGAGGGAGGAAGGGAGAGAGGGAGGGAAAAGAGAAGGAAGAGAGAAAAGGGAGGTAAGGAAGAGAAAAGGAACAGGAGCAAGAAGAGAAGGGAGAAGTGGGGAAGGAGAGGAATCGAAATGAATATAGGCAGGAAGGGAGAAGAGAGGGGAAGAATGAAGAAAGGGAGGGAGGGAGAGAGGGAGGGTAGAAAACGTCCCCTTCCTTCTGTGCTCTCTGATCTCTGTTGAGCAGCATGCCCTGGGTCGTTCACTTAGGCATCACAATAGCCTGGTCAGCCATCAGTGAAACACAGCTTGGCTAGAGGGGGTGAGGGAAACCAAAGAGTGAGCACAGAATGCTAGGATAGATGGCAGGAGGAAGGCACATGGCTGTGGGCAGGAGGCTGGAAGAGGAGGAACCTGAAGATCTCTTCAGACTTGGCTTGTTAATTCACTGGCGCCTCAGCTAATTTGGGAACCTGCATTTGAGGCTAGAATCTCTGTCCACCCCCTAGTCAGGGGCCATAAAGGTTCAATGGGTCTTTTCTCCTCTTCTACTTAGAAAGTTACTTGAAATCTGCCTTCATGCTTAGCAGGATATAATATGCTATCCAATTAATTTAGATCGATGAATTGATTGGTTTTTGTAATTACAGGATTACTCACCTAGCGATGAGGAGATCACTTTGAGCAATAAAGCACACTAGACAACGAAAACAACCCAGTCTGTTTTGAACCCCCTTTTCTCCCCCGAAGCTCGAACTTGTATTGCTTAGTACTAAATAAAAGCAACAATGCATGGACAGTTCAGCCCAGTGTCCGAAGCGTCTTCCAGGGCACCTCATGGCAAAGCAAGGGCCTGTGACTACCAGCTCTCAGAAAGTGCCGGGCAGAGGGCGGGCTCTGCAGCCAACAATGCTGTAGAAAGCACCGTTCACTGTGCCTTCAGCCCCCGCTTTCTTGCTCACTGGAAGTCGTGACACCAAAGGGCAGGACCTGGTGTTTGCATGCAGATGTATAAATATGCAAATGGAGCAGTAGAGAGAGCCATTCCCAGACACTGGCCCGAGATCATTTGCACACCTGCTAAGAGGTGCCTGCGGCCAGGTGTGGTGTGCCACCACTGCCTTTTTTTTTCATACAATGCCTCATTCCTGCAGTTGTTGAGACAAACAGGTATTGATCCTTTGAGCTCCTCCTCCAAAAGGCAACCATGGGCTACCCTGTAAGGATACTCATGCCATTATTGGGATGCTTAAAAATCCCTAGTCCTGAACTAGGAAGATGGCTAACATTTGCTAAGTGCTTGCTGGGCCCACAAGTTCAGATCCAGCACCCATGTAAAAAGCTGGGGTGTCAGCTCCTGTCCTTAATCCCAGCACTGAGACAGAGACAGGATGATCCCTGGGACTCACTGGATGGCCAGTGCAGCCCAGCAGTGAGCTCCAGGTTCAGTGGGAGACTCTGTTTCTAAAACAAAGTGGAGAACAATAGAGGTAGACATCTAACATCACACACACACACACACACACACACACACACACACACACACAGTCCTTTCTATAAAACTCCAGCTCCTCCAGCCACTGCGAATGCCATGTCCTCTTCTGTACTCTCTATGAAATTTCATTTCCCCGTTGAGGAACTCAGAGCCCTTCAGTCTGACCACTAATCCAAGCAGCCTGTCTGGGAGGATCTCAAAGTCTAGATGTACACTGAGTCTATTTGTGTTGCTGTGTTTCTGCTTTTCTGTGAGCATCATCATGGTTACATCATCTGTAACCGTGATGAACCAGGGTAGGGTGAATTATCTTGTCTCTGAATGTCAGCTTTGGGATTTACCAGTCATGTGACTTCTGGCAAGAAGTTTCAACTTCCAGAACCTCTCCTAACTGGCATGTGTAACAGGAAAGTAAGATGGCAGTGCATACATAGCAGTGTTACAGCATGGAAAGGCAGACCTCTGTGAAGGAAGTGGCCAATTCTGGCTTTCTAAAACACATACATTCATACACACAGTCATATATACTTGCATACATCTACGGATAAACACACACATACATTGTACATAGTCATTTGTGGGTACGTGTGCATGCAAATAGAGTTTATAAGTCTACATATTCATATGTGCATATCTATGACTTTGCATATAAATGTTTATGGAGGCACATACACAAATAGTATGCAAAGCTAGATATTCATATGTATGAATCTGTGATTTTATAAATGTTTATGTGAGCATATATGTATATATGTATATGCATGCATTTATAATTATAGGTGTATGCACACATGCAAAAACATGAATATGCATGTATATCAACACATGTGCTCCCATGCATTTTGTATAACTATATGCATGACCAATATGTGTACACACATTCCTTTAACTATAAATATGTGTCTATATGTCGGTATGAATATTCCACTGCTCTTTTATTCATCACCCCTTAATCCTTAGAGGCAGCTAGAGCCTGGAGTGTAGATTTGCTTGGGCTATGTGTTCAGAGTCAATGGATTTAGCAGAAATACATTCCTGAAGAGAGTGAACAGGCTGAGCTGAAAAGAGCTGCTTGTCAGCGTGCTAATCCAAGAGGGGTGGACCCAGAGGGCCATGGAAAGCAGAGCTGGGTCATAGTGAGTAAAAGGAATCTGTGCAGAGTCATGGTTGGATAAGGGAAGGGGCTCTTGCTACGGACTTGAAGAGAAACACAGAGGCAAGGCACTGCAGAACTTAGCTGTGTTCTGACCAACACGCTTGGGTGACCTTCGCTCTCCCGAAGATCTGCCTTAGCCATCTCGTCTGCCCTCTGGGGGCTGCCCTTGCCCCTGGTCATCAGGCTGTGTTTTGTGCCCATGCCTGGTTTGCTTAGCCAGTGTCTACTCTACCCACAGCACATCACTCTGACTTTGCAGGCAGTCAGGAGAACAGAGACTACCAGATGTCCTCCTGCAGATCGGACACAGGCATTGAGCTAAAGGGAAGGAGACAATCTTGATAAGAGCGACCCCAAAAAATCTGAATTCTAATAAACGGGCTTCAGACTTTTACATCCACACTTCACCTTTGTCTGTGCACCCTCACTTCATGAGGATGCCTGTGGGTTCCCTAACACACCAGGTACCTTCCATCTTCTTCTGTTGGGAGGGACGGTCAGCCCTGACTGCATCCTCCTCATTCAAGACCTAACTCACAGGTCTGTTCCCTAGGAGGACTGTCCCTACCCTCCTCCCGTGAAGTTACACTCTCCCCAAGGGGAGTACCTCTTTCATTCTTCTAACAGTCTTCACCATATTCATTTATAGACACAGCCCATGCCCTCCCCTTAATCAGAGCCAGCCTGTTTGGGGCGCAGGGCCCCCACTCCCAGCTTCCATTGAGGGACACACACTTTGCAACACATTTCTTCATAATCTGAAACAAAACCCAGCAGTGTGTTTTATCAGTCCTCCACACGTGTCTTGCATTCAGAGAAAATGGAAAAAAAAAAACCCACTACCAACAACAACATCATTTTCCTTTCCCCCAGCAGTATTCTGTGGTGTTAAACTGCATATAATTAAATTAAAAGCATCCATGAACTATGTGGAATATAATAGTTTGAACAAACCTCGAATTATTGTAATTAAAGCTTGTGGAGACCTCACAGTGTAATGAGTGGTCAACAAATCATACGCAGCAAAGTGACAATGTGTTATTAGGGATGCTGGTTCACAGCAGGAGACCCAGAGGGGATACTTGGGATTGGAAAGGAAAAGAGACTACAAATGGACAATTATCCTGAAATATTTGGGTGAAGAATCTCCAACTATCACTGGTCCCCAATGACTCCCTCTTGAGACTGGTGGGCTATAATGATGTGACTCATTTCTGCAACCAGAGTTAACATATCAATTAAGTACGTTCCAAGATCCAGTTATTGCTCTGAACACTTGATGCACACTTTCTATCAAGTGTGCTTGCCCATCACAACCTTTCTCAGAAGTACATGTGAAGAAACTGAGGCATACAGGTCAACAGGTACATGGGGATACCTGGAGAACAACGTATATGAGAAGGGGCATTGTTCTCCTTGCTTCCATTGGATGAGCCGTTTCAGCCACTTTTGTATGTTCAGAAACTAGAATCCCTGTCCTTCAGGGCTTGTGTGGAGGCCTTGTAGCATGGACATAGTTGCTTTGACCACCGGCTGTTGGAGACCCAGGAGAACTTCTTCCTCTCTTCCCTCCTTCAGGCTCAGGAGGGATGAAATTCTGTTTCTCTAACCCCAAAGCTATCCAGCAGCCTGCCAAGAATTAACTCATGAAAACCAAAGATGTGCCTCCCACCAAGGAGATGACAAGGCATTTGGGACGATCTGTGTGAGGAACTAGGGCCTTTTAGACTACAAAGCAAGACTCCTGAAGTGGCAGAGCTGGTGGCCATGACTCAACCCCAGCGTGAGCTTGGTTTTGCCAGGAAGCAGAAACCAAAAAGCATTTCTCAGAAGCCCTGAAGGGCTAGCTGAACACTCCTGACCACAGCTGTCAGCACTTGAACACTTCTGGCCACAACGGCAGCCCCCCTCTTTGTCTGAGCTGTGCCCCAGATACCCCTATATAACCCAATAAGCTTTTGCAGCTGATTGCTGTTCTCTGCTGTCCAAGGCAGCCAGACAGTTATCTCTTTATAAAAACTGTTCTTTCTATCCATGAACTGTGCTTTGTGGTTTCTTGTTGGGCCTGCTTTACAGGATCCAAGACCAAAAGTGAGAGCCCAGAGTGGAGATGAAGTCTATGTGTCTATTCTACGCTAGCACCACGGCCAGGCACTCCGCTTGCCTACTCGCTTGCTGCAGGCTCCTGAGGCGAGCATCTTAGAGCTGGGCACACACCACTGTCAGAGCAGGTGCTCAGACATATCAGATGGATTTCTCTCTGCAATGGTTCTAGGAAGTAGGGGAGATCATCCTGACAACTCTCAGAGAGGGCAAGAGACTGGGGTCAGGTTGTCCCACAGCCAATCAGAACTGCTGTCTGAAATCTGTGCTAGCTGGACTTCCAAAAGTGTTTTCCACAACATGGTGAAGACGCTGATGGCTTGTAAGGAGGTGGCAGAAGCTCAGAAGCTGGGCTGCAATGCTTCCCTTGGGAATACTTTATAAATTAGGTCTCCCAGGCTCCAAGGGAATGGAGAAAAGAGAGATGCCAAGGCTGGTGCGGCAGTCTGGTGTCAGCATATCCAACGCAGCAGAGTGAGTGGCCAGGGGCAGCTCCCAGGAGTGGACGCCTTTTTTGAAGCCTTTTATCTTAACCCCAGGTAGTTTGGAGCACTATCTACACGGAAGCACTTTCTGCCCATAAAAAGAGCTGCCAGCTAATACCACTCTGAGCCTTTGATGCAGAAAAGCCCGCATCGGTCAATAAGGCTTTACTCTCTGGGTCTTGAGAGGCAGGCGGCTCTCAGCTGGATAGAGGGGTCACAAACGGGGCTCAGCAGCCCTGGGGATACCATGCCTCTGGTCCCAAAACCAGCTACATCCCAGAGTCCTATCCCAAAGGCAGCACCTTTGTGTGTTGACCACTCAGAAGCCTTGGCTCAAATATTTTCTGCCTGGAGAGTGACTCCCAGTCCCAATTTCCAAACCTCCTCAGAGAACATCCATAAAACACTTCCATTTCCAGCCTGCTTCAGAACACATTTCCCTGCAGGCCCTGTGGGTATATGAAGCTCTTCAAGATTGTAAAAGCCCCTGAAGTTCCACCAGTGTTTCTGAGACAAAAAGGACATGGCTGCTGAGTCGCTGCAACAATGTAAGATCTGAGCAGATATGGTGTCTTGGAAGCCACAGAGGACCTTGTCTAAGAGGAAGATGGTAAGCAGCATCATTTAAAGGTGGCTGCATCTTGCCTGTATACATTCACTCCTTCAGTTCCCCAGAAGAAAAACTTAACGCCCCCCCCCCCATTCCCACTGTGCTCTGAAGTCCACCTTCATCTTCGCAGGGACTTCACTGATTCCTTGTCTACAATGTATCTCTGCCCTCCACGTCTCAAACAGAGCCTTCTTACACACAAGCTCCATTACTGCAAGGAATGTTGAGTGTTGGGCAACAAATTTCTCTGAGGTTAAAGCCTTCCATCTCAAAGGGAAACATCTAAGGCAAAGGATGTAAATGGACTGGATATTTTAGGACCTGATGTTTACAAGGAGGTAAAACAAGAGGATGTTCCGAGGAGGTGTTTGTAAAAACACTCCAGGCTGCAGGAAAGCACATTGGGATGGGAAGCAAACAACTCAAAATAGCTTCAGAAAGTCCCTGAAACTGACCAGATTCATTAGGCCCCTCCTTCGCCAAGATTCTTTAAGCAGTAAAGCCTGCTGAGAAGACAGACAAGATGAGGCACCTGGGAGAGGCTCAGATCGACAGCCCCCCAGCCTGCTGAGCTGCTGCTGGCTTGGTGTCCACTGCACTCCAGGTTTCTGTCGTTGTGAGCCATCTCCCATAGTGCAGCGGGGTATTAGTGAGGCAGCTGTCTTGGGTCATTTCTGCTCCTGTACGGAACTCCTCACCCATATTCCTGTAAGTAAACCCAATAAAACACATTGGTTTACCATGCTGAACCTTGGTGGGATTGGGACTTTGGTCTACAATCTATTTCCTGTCTGGGGTAATTAGATGGTTTTGTCCACATCTCCCCAGAAGAAGAAGTGTCACACAACAGGGAGGCACATGGGGAGGAGAGAGATGTGGGCAGAGAGAGGAAGGGAGCACCTGTTGACTCTGCACCCACTCCCTACTTCTTCAAATCTGCCTCCTTTTGGGGTGTGTGTGTATGTGTGCGCGCACACATATGCACACAGATGACAAGCTCCGCTGTTGTTCATCAGGTACTGGCCACCTTATTTACTGAGACAGCATTTCTCACTGGCCTGAAACTTGCCAAGTAGGCCAGGCTGGCCAGCCAGTCAACTCCAAAGATCTCCATATCTTCATTCTCCATATCTTCATTTTCCCAAAGCATAAACGAGACGGCCCTCATGCCTGGCTGTTTTCCTGTGGCCTCTGGGAGTTTTAACTCAGCTCCTTCTGCTTGCAAGGCAAATGTTTTACGGGCTAAGCCATCTTTCCAGTCCAAACCTGCCTGCCTCTTGGCATCCAAACTCCTTAAAAGAGGTGCCAGCCACACTGCCTTTGCCTCTCCCTTTGCTGACCAGCTTCCTCCACCAGTACTGCCTCGCTAAAATGACTGCCCTCTGTGTCACAGAGACGGTGAAGAAGTTCCAGTCTCCCCTGTCACCCGACAGCTGCAACTGTCTCTTCTCAGTGACTCCCTCTCCTCCTGTCTCACCTGGTCCCTCCCCAACCTGCCACTCCATGCCTCCCTGGCTGTTCCTTCAGAAACCTCATCTAAGGCTCCAGCTGCGCCAGCCACAAGTCTGGACGTCTGTGAGACTACTTGTCTCTCTTCTTACTTTACCTTTCCTCCAGGGCAGTTTGAAACAGGGTGGAAGCTGCCATTTCGTAAATACTGTACTGATGCCTGTCTGCACTGCTACCATTTTAGTTTCTCCTTTGGACTTCTAGACCCAGCAAAGTAGCTAGAGAAGTAGTTTCCTTCCATGACCAAAGTCCTTCACTGTGGGACCTCCTATCCGTTTTTAAAAGAGTCCTATGGGATGGTGGATTGTTGAGAAACAGATACCAGCGGAAGCGGTGAGCACCCGTTCATCCCAAGTTGGCCTGAATCCCATGTGGTTTGCTGCTGTACCAAAGAGAACCCCTCCCCTATGCACAGCTAGCTGAGTTCTCCCCAAGGCTGACAGGACAACCTACTCATGTCTCCATCCCAAATGCATCTAACTAAGGTGTGTTCTCAGCATCTCTATGGTTATATACAAGGTGCCTCAAAGTCAGCAGACCCCAACCAAACTCACAGTCACCTTCCCTAAACCTGCTCTAGCTAGAATTCCCATCCTTATTGAATCCAGTGGAACAGGCCACAGCCCTAGGCATCAGCCCTGGTACCTTCTTCACTTCTGAATCTACACATGGCTAATTATTACAGGCCTTCCCACCAGCCACCTCTAATACTATGCACATTCCTATATCTCCTCACTGGACAAGACTCCTTGATTTCTCATTTGGAATCCACTGATTGGTCTCCCAGCTTTTCTTCCTTCCCGCTTTTCTCTTGTTTATTTGTGTGTGTGTGTGTGTGTGTGTGTGTGTGTGTGTGTGTGTGTGTGTCCCCATCCAAAGAAAGACTCCAGGCATCCTGCTCT